>NW_027464153.1:0-87500 GCF_050947455.1 Rhinoderma darwinii
GATACATTACTACACCCCATAATACACCGACCACAGCCTGATACATTACTACACCCCATAATACACCGACCACAGCCTGATACATTACTACACCCCATAATACACTGACCACAGCCTGATACATTACTACACCCCATAATACACCCCATAATACACTGACCACAGCCTGATACATTACTACACCCCATAATACACTGACCACAGCCTGATACATTACTACACCCCATAATACACCGACCACAGCCTGATACATTACTACACCCCATAATACACTGACCACAGCCTGATACATTACTACACCCCATAATACACCGACCACAGCCTGATACATTACTACACCCCATAATACACCGACCACAGCCTGATATATTACTACACCCCATAATACACCGACCACAGCCTGATACACTACTACACCCCATAATACACCGACCACAGCCTGATACATTACTACACCCCATAATACACCGACCACAGCCTGATATATTACTACACCCCATAATACACCGACCACAGCCTGATACATTACTACACCCCATAATACACCGACCACAGCCTGATACACTACTACACCCCATAATACACCGACCACAGCCTGATACATTACTACACCCCATAATACACCGACCACAGCCTGATACATTACTACACCCCATAATACACCGACCACAGCCTGATACATTACTACACCCCATAATACACCGACCACAGCCTGATACATTACTACACCCCATAATACACCGACCACAGCCTGATACACTACTACACCCCATAATACACTGACCACAGCCTGATACATTACTACACCCCATAATACACCGACCACAGCCTGATACATTACTACACCCCATAATACACCGACCACAGCCTGATACATTACTACACCCCATAATACACCGACCACAGCCTGATACATTACTACACCCCATAATACACCGACCACAGCCTGATACACTACTACACCCCATAATACACCGACCACAGCCTGATATATTACTACACCCCATAATACACCGACCACAGCCTGATATATTACTACACCCCATAATACACCGACCACAGCCTGATACATTACTACACCCCATAATACACCGACCACAGCCTGATATATTACTACACCCCATAATACACCGACCACAGCCTGATACATTACTACACCCCATAATACACCGACCACAGCCTGATACATTACTACACCCCATAATACACCGACCACAGCCTGATACATTACAACACCCCATAATACACCGACCACAGCCTGATACATTACTACACCCCATAATACACTGACCACAGCCTGATACATTACTACACCCCATAATACACCGACCACAGCCTGATACATTACTACACCCCATAATACACTGACCACAGCCTGATACATTACTACACCCCATAATACACTGACCACAGCCTGATACATTACTACACCCCATAATACACTGACCACAGCCTGATACATTACTACACCCCATAATACACTGACCACAGCCTGATACATTACTACACCCCATAATACACCGACCACAGCCTGATACTATACTACACCCCATAATACACCGACCACAGCCTGATACATTACTACACCCCATAATACACCGACCACAGCCTGATACATTACTGCACCCCATAATACACTGACCTCAGCCTGATACATTACTACACCCCATAATACACCGACCACAGCCTGATACATTACTACACCCCATAATACACCGACCACAGCCTGATACATTACTACACCCCATAATACACTGACCACAGCCTGATACATTACTACACCCCATAATACACCGACCACAGCCTGATACATTACTACACCCCATAATACACCGACCACAGCCTGATACATTACTACACCCCATAATACACCGACCACAGCCTGATACATTACTACACCCCATAATACACTGACCACAGCCTGATACATTACTACACCCCATAATACACCCCATAATACACTGACCACAGCCTGATACATTACTACACCCCATAATACACTGACCACAGCCTGATACATTACTACACCCCATAATACACTGACCACAGCCTGATACATTACTACACCCCATAATACACTGACCACAGCCTGATACATTACTACACCCCATAATACACTGACCACAGCCTGATACATTACTACACCCCATAATACACTGACCACAGCCTGATACATTACTACACCCCATAATACACTGACCACAGCCTGATACACTACTACACCCCATAATACACCGACCACAGCCTGATACATTACTACACCCCATAATACACTGACCACAGCCTGATACATTACTACACCCCATAATACACCGACCACAGCCTGATACATTACTACACCCCATAATACACCGACCACAGCCTGATATATTACTACACCCCATAATACACCGACCACAGCCTGATACACTACTACACCCCATAATACACCGACCACAGCCTGATACATTACTACACCCCATAATACACCGACCACAGCCTGATATATTACTACACCCCATAATACACCGACCACAGCCTGATACATTACTACACCCCATAATACACCGACCACAGCCTGATACACTACTACACCCCATAATACACCGACCACAGCCTGATACATTACTACACCCCATAATACACCGACCACAGCCTGATACATTACTACACCCCATAATACACCGACCACAGCCTGATACATTACTACACCCCATAATACACCGACCACAGCCTGATACATTACTACACCCCATAATACACCGACCACAGCCTGATACACTACTACACCCCATAATACACTGACCACAGCCTGATACATTACTACACCCCATAATACACCGACCACAGCCTGATACATTACTACACCCCATAATACACCGACCACAGCCTGATACATTACTACACCCCATAATACACCGACCACAGCCTGATACATTACTACACCCCATAATACACCGACCACAGCCTGATACACTACTACACCCCATAATACACCGACCACAGCCTGATATATTACTACACCCCATAATACACCGACCACAGCCTGATATATTACTACACCCCATAATACACCGACCACAGCCTGATACATTACTACACCCCATAATACACCGACCACAGCCTGATATATTACTACACCCCATAATACACCGACCACAGCCTGATACATTACTACACCCCATAATACACCGACCACAGCCTGATACATTACTACACCCCATAATACACCGACCACAGCCTGATACATTACAACACCCCATAATACACCGACCACAGCCTGATACATTACTACACCCCATAATACACTGACCACAGCCTGATACATTACTACACCCCATAATACACCGACCACAGCCTGATACATTACTACACCCCATAATACACTGACCACAGCCTGATACATTACTACACCCCATAATACACTGACCACAGCCTGATACATTACTACACCCCATAATACACTGACCACAGCCTGATACATTACTACACCCCATAATACACCGACCACAGCCTGATACATTACTACACCCCATAATACACCGACCACAGCCTGATACACTACTACACCCCATAATACACTGACCACAGCCTGATACATTACTACACCCCATAATACACTGACCACAGCCTGATACATTACTACACCCCATAATACACTGACCACAGCCTGATACATTACTACACCCCATAATACACTGACCACAGCCTGATACATTACTACACCCCATAATACACCGACCACAGCCTGATACATTACTACACCCCATAATACACTGACCACAGCCTGATACATTACTACACCCCATAATACACCGACCACAGCCTGATACATTACTACACCCCATAATACACCGGCCACAGCCTGATACATTACTACACCCCATAATACACTGACCACAGCCTGATACATTACTACACCCCATAATACACCGACCACAGCCTGATACACTACTACACCCCATAATACACTGACCACAGCCTGATACACTACTACACCCCATAATACACTGACCACAGCCTGATACATTACTACACCCCATAATACACTGACCACAGCCTGATACATTACTACACCCCATAATACACTGACCACAGCCTGATACATTACTACACCCCATAATACACTGACCACAGCCTGATACATTACTACACCCCATAATACACCGACCACAGCCTGATACATTACTACACCCCATAATACACCGACCACAGCCTGATACATTACTACACCCCATAATACACTGACCACAGCCTGATACATTACTACACCCCATAATACACTGACCACAGCCTGATACATTACTACACCCCATAATACACTGACCACAGCCTGATACATTACTACACCCCATAATACACCGACCACAGCCTGATACATTACTACACCCCATAATACACCGACCACAGCCTGATACACTACTACACCCCATAATACACTGACCACAGCCTGATACATTACTACACCCCATAATACACTGACCACAGCCTGATACATTACTACACCCCATAATACACTGACCACAGCCTGATACATTACTACACCCCATAATACACTGACCACAGCCTGATACATTACTACACCCCATAATACACCGACCACAGCCTGATACATTACTACACCCCATAATACACTGACCACAGCCTGATACATTACTACACCCCATAATACACCGACCACAGCCTGATACATTACTACACCCCATAATACACCGGCCACAGCCTGATACATTACTACACCCCATAATACACTGACCACAGCCTGATACATTACTACACCCCATAATACACCGACCACAGCCTGATATATTACTACACCCCATAATACACTGACCACAGCCTGATACTATACTACACCCCATAATACACCGACCACAGCCTGATACATTACTACACCCCATAATACACTGACCACAGCCTGATACATTACTACACCCCATAATACACTGACCACAGCCTGATACATTACTACACCCCATAATACACCGACCACAGCCTGATACATTACTACACCCCATAATACACCGACCACAGCCTGATACATTACTACACCCCATAATACACTGACCTCAGCCTGATACATTACTACACCCCATAATACACCGACCACAGCCTGATACATTACTAAACCCCATAATACACTGACCACAGCCTTATACATTACTACACCCCATAATACACTGACCACAGCCTGATACATTACTACACCCCATAATACACCGACCACAGCCTGATACATTACTACACCCCATAATACACCGACCACAGCCTGATACATTACTACACCCCATAATACACTGACCACAGCCTGATACATTACTACACCCCATAATACACTGACCACAGCCTGATACATTACTACACCCCATAATACACCGACCACAGCCTGATACATTACTACACCCCATAATACACTGACCACAGCCTGATACATTACTACACCCCATAATACACTGACCACAGCCTGATACATTACTACACCCCATAATACACCGACCACAGCCTGATACATTACTACACCCCATAATACACTGACCTCAGCCTGATACATTACTACACCACATAATACACTGACCACAGCCTGATACATTACTACACCCCATAATACACCGACCACAGCCTGATACATTACTACACCCCATAATACACCCCATAATACACTGACCACAGCCTGATACATTACTACACCCCATAATACACCGACCACAGCCTGATACATTACTACACCCCATAATACACCGACCACAGCCTGATACATTACTACACCTCATAATACACCGACCACAGCCTGATACATTACTACACCCCATAATACACCGACCACAGCCTGATATATTACTACACCCCATAATACACTGACCACAGCCTGATACTATACTACACCCCATAATACACCGACCACAGCCTGATACATTACTACACCCCATAATACACTGACCACAGCCTGATACATTACTACACCCCATAATACACTGACCACAGCCTGATACATTACTACACCCCATAATACACCGACCACAGCCTGATACATTACTACACCCCATAATACACTGACCACAGCCTGATACATTACTACACCCCATAATACACTGACCACAGCCTGATACATTACTACACCCCATAATACACCGACCACAGCCTGATACATTACTACACCCCATAATACACCGACCACAGCCTGATACATTACTACACCCCATAATACACTGACCACAGCCTGATACATTACTACACCCCATAATACACCGACCACAGCCTGATACATTACTACACCCCATAATACACCGACCACAGCCTGATACATTACTACACCCCATAATACACCGACCACAGCCTGATACATTACTACACCCCATAATACACCCCATAATACACTGACCACAGCATGATACATTACTACACCCCATAATACACCGACCACAGCCTGATACATTACTACACCTCATAATACACCGACCACAGCCTGATACATTACTACACCCCATAATACACCGACCACAGCCTGATACATTACTACACCCCATAATACACTGACCACAGCCTGATACATTACTACACCCCATAATACACCGACCACAGCCTGATACATTACTACACCCCATAATACACTGACCACAGCCTGATACAATACTACACCCCATAATACACTGACCACAGCCTGATACATTACTACACCCCATAATACACCGACCACAGCCTGATACAATACTACACCCCATAATACACCCCATAATACACTGACCACAGCCTGATACATTACTACACCCCATAATACACCCCATAATACACCGACCACAGCCTGATACAATACTACACCCCATAATACACCCCATAATACACCCCATAAAAACACCCACCACAGCCTGATACATTACTACACCCCATAATACACTGACCACAGCCTGATACATTACTACACCCCATAATACACCGACCACAGCCTGATACAATACTACACCCCATAATACACCCCATAATACACTGACCACAGCCTGATACATTACTACACCCCATAATACACCGACCACAGCCTGATACAATACTACACCCCATAATACACCCCATAATACACTGACCACAGCCTGATACATTACTACACCCCATAATACACTGACCACAGCCTGATACAATACTACACCCCATAATACACTGACCACAGCCTGATACATTACTACACCCCATAATACACTGACCACAGCCTGATACATTACTACACCCCATAATACACTGACCACAGCCTGATACATTACTACACCCCATAATACACTGACCACAGCCTGATACATTACTACACCCCATAATACACTGACCACAGCCTGATACATTACTACACCCCATAATACACCGACCACAGCCTGATATATTACTACACCCCATAATACACCCCATAATACACTGACCACAGCCTGATACATTACTACACCCCATAATACACTGACCACAGCCTGATACATTACTACACCCCATAATACACCCCATAATACACTGACCACAGCCTGATACATTACTACACCCCATAATACACTGACCACAGCCTGATACATTACTACACACCATAATACACTGACCACAGCCTGATACACTACTACACCCCATAATACACTGACCACAGCCTGATACATTACTACACCCCATAATACACTGACCACAGCCTGATACACTACTACACCCCATAATACACCGACCACAGCCTGATACATTACTACACCCCATAATACACCGACCACAGCCTGATACATTACTACACCCCATAATACACCGACCACAGCCTGATACATTACTACACCCCATAATACACCGACCACAGCCTGATACTATACTACACCCCATAATACACCGACCACAGCCTGATACATTACTACACCCCATAATACACTGACCACAGCCTGATACATTACTACACCCCATAATACACTGACCACAGCCTGATACATTACTACACCCCATAATACACTGACCACAGCCTGATACACTACTACACCCCATAATACACCGACCACAGCCTGATACACTACTACACCCCATAATACACCGACCACAGCCTGATACAATACTACACCCCATAATACACTGACCACAGCCTGATACATTACTACACCACATAATACACTGACCACAGCCTGATACATTACTACACCCCATAATACACCGGCCACAGCCTGATACATTACTACACCCCATAATACACCGACCACAGCCTGATACATTACTACACCCCATAATACACTGACCACAGCTTGATACATTACTACCCCCATAATACACTGACCACAGCCTGATACATTACTACACCCCATAATACACCGACCACAGCCTGATACAATACTACACCCCATAATACACCCCATAATACACTGACCACAGCCTGATACATTACTACACCCCATAATACACCCCATAATACACCGACCACAGCCTGATACAATACTACACCCCATAATACACCCCATAATACACCCCATAAAAACACCCACCACAGCCTGATACATTACTACACCCCATAATACACTGACCACAGCCTGATACATTACTACACCCCATAATACACCGACCTCAGCCTGATACATTACTACACCCCATAATACACCGACCACAGCCTGATACAATACTACACCCCATAATACACTGACCACAGCCTGATACATTACTACACCCCATAATACACCGACCTCAGCCTGATACATTACTACACCCCATAATACACCCCATAATACACCGACCACAGCCTGATACATTACTACACCCCATAATACACTGACCACAGCCTGATACATTACTACACACCATAATACACTGACCACAGCCTGATACATTACTACACCCCATAATACACTGACCACAGCCTGATACATTACTACACCCCATAATACACTGACCACAGCCTGATACATTACTACACCCCATAATACACTGACCACAGCCTGATACATTACTACACCCCATAATACACTGACCACAGCCTGATACATTACTACACCCCATAATACACCGACCACAGCCTGATATATTACTACACCCCATAATACACCCCATAATACACTGACCACAGCCTGATACATTACTACACACCATAATACACCCCATAATACACTGACCACAGCCTGATACATTACTACACCCCATAATACACTGACCACAGCCTGATACATTACTACACCCCATAATACACTGACCACAGCCTGATACATTACTACACACCATAATACACTGACCACAGCCTGATACATTACTACACCCCATAATACACTGACCACAGCCTGATACATTACTACACCCCATAATACACCGACCACAGCCTGATACATTACTACACCCCATAATACACCGACCACAGCCTGATACATTACTACACCCCATAATACACTGACCACAGCCTGATACATCACTACACCCCATAATACACCGACCACAGCCTGATACATTACTACACCCCATAATACACTGACCACAGCCTGATACATTACTACACCCCATAATACACTGACCACAGCCTGATACATTACTACACCCCATAATACACCGACCACAGCCTGATACACTACTACACCCCATAATACACTGACCACAGCCTGATACATTACTACACCCCATAATACACCGACCACAGCCTGATACATTACTACACCCCATAATACACTGACCACAGCTTGATACATTACTACACCCCATAATACACTGACCACAGCCTGATACATTACTACACCCCATAATACACCCCATAATACACTGACCACAGCCTGATACATTACTACACCCCATAATACACCGACCACAGCCTGATACATTACTACACCCCATAATACACTGACCACAGCCTGATACATTACTACACCCCATAATACACTGACCACAGCCTGATACATTACTACACCCCATAATACACTGACCACAGCCTGATACATTACTACACCCCATAATACACCGACCACAGCCTGATACATTACTACACCCCATAATACACCGACCACAGCCTGATACATTACTACACCCCATAATACACTGACCACAGCCTGATACATTACTACACCCCATAATACACTGACCACAGCCTGATACATTACTACACACCATAATACACTGACCACAGCCTGATACATTACTACACCCCATAATACACTGACCACAGCCTGATACATTACTACACCCCATAATACACCGACCACAGCCTGATACATTACTACACCCCATAATACACCGACCACAGCCTGATACATTACTACACCCCATAATACACTGACCACAGCCTGATACATTACTACACCCCATAATACACCGACCACAGCCTGATACATTACTACACCCCATAATACACCGACCACAGCCTGATACATTACTACACCCCATAATACACTGACCACAGCCTGATACATTACTACACCCCATAATACACTGACCACAGCCTGATACATTACTACACCCCATAATACACCGACCACAGCCTGATACACTACTACACCCCATAATACACTGACCACAGCCTGATACATTACTACACCCCATAATACACCGACCACAGCCTGATACATTACTACACCCCATAATACACTGACCACAGCTTGATACATTACTACACCCCATAATACACTGACCACAGCCTGATACATTACTACACCCCATAATACACCCCATAATACACTGACCACAGCCTGATACATTACTACACCCCATAATACACCGACCACAGCCTGATACATTACTACACCCCATAATACACTGACCACAGCCTGATACATTACTACACCCCATAATACACTGACCATAGCCTGATACATTACTACACCCCATAATACACTGACCACAGCCTGATACATTACTACACCCCATAATACACCGACCACAGCCTGATACATTACTACACCCCATAATACACCGACCACAGCCTGATACATTACTACACCCCATAATACACTGACCACAGCCTGATACATTACTACACCCCATAATACACTGACCACAGCCTGATACATTACTACACCCCATAATACACCGACCACAGCCTGATACATTACTACACCTCATAATACACTGACCACAGCCTGATACATTACTACACCCCATAATACACCGACCACAGCCTGATACATTACTACACCCCATAATACACTGACCACAGCCTGATACATTACTACACCCCATAATACACTGTCCACAGCCTGATACATTACTACACCCCATAATACACTGACCACAGCCTGATACATTACTACACCCCATAATACACCGACCACAGCCTGATACACTACTACACCCCATAATACACCGACCACAGCCTGATACATTACTACACCCCATAATACACCGACCACAGCCTGATACATTACTACACCCCATAATACACTGACCACAGCCTGATACATTACTACACCCCATAATACACCGACCACAGCCTGATACATTACTACACCCCATAATACACTGACCACAGCCTGATACATTACTACACCCCATAATACACCGACCACAGCCTGATATATTACTACACCCCATAATACACCGACCACAGCCTGATACATTACTACACCCCATAATACACCGACCACAGCCTGATACATTACTACACCCCATAATACACTGACCACAGCCTGATACATTACTACACCCCATAATACACCGACCACAGCCTGATACATTACTACACCCCATAATACACCGACCACAGCCTGATACATTACTACACCCCATAATACACTGACCACAGCCTGATACATTACTACACCCCATAATACACCCCATAATACACTGACCACAGCCTGATACATTACTACACCCCATAATACACCGACCACAGCCTGATACACTACTACACCCCATAATACACCGACCACAGCCTGATACATTACTACACCCCATAATACACCGACCACAGCCTGATACATTACTACACCCCATAATACACCGACCACAGCCTGATACACTACTACACCCCATAATACACTGACCACAGCCTGATACATTACTACACCCCATAATACACCGACCACAGCCTGATACATTACTACACCCCATAATACACCGACCACAGCCTGATACATTACTACACCCCATAATACACCGACCACAGCCTGATATATTACTACACCCCATAATACACCGACCACAGCCTGATACATTACTACACCCCATAATACACCGACCACAGCCTGATACATTACTACACCCCATAATACACCGACCACAGCCTGATACATTACAACACCCCATAATACACCGACCACAGCCTGATACATTACTACACCCCATAATACACTGACCACAGCCTGATACATTACTACACCCCATAATACACCGACCACAGCCTGATACATTACTACACCCCATAATACACTGACCACAGCCTGATACATTACTACACCCCATAATACACTGACCACAGCCTGATACATTACTACACCCCATAATACACTGACCACAGCCTGATACATTACTACACCCCATAATACACTGACCACAGCCTGATACATTACTACACCCCATAATACACCGACCACAGCCTGATACTATACTACACCCCATAATACACCGACCACAGCCTGATACATTACTACACCCCATAATACACCGACCACAGCCTGATACATTACTGCACCCCATAATACACTGACCTCAGCCTGATACATTACTACACCCCATAATACACTGACCACAGCCTGATACATTACTACACCCCATAATACACTGACCACAGCCTGATATATTACTACACCCCATAATACACCGACCACAGCCTGATATATTACTACACCCCATAATACACCGACCACAGCCTGATATATTACTACACCCCATAATACACCGACCACAGCCTGATACTATACTACACCCCATAATACACTGACCACAGCCTGATACATTACTACACCCCATAATACACAGACCACAGCCTGATACATTACTACACCCCATAATACACCGACCACAGCCTGATACATTACTACACCCCATAATACACCGACCACAGCCTGATACATTACTACACCCCATAATACACTGACCACAGCCTGATACATTACTACACACCATAATACACTGACCACAGCCTGATACATTACTACACCCCATAATACACTGACCACAGCCTGATACATTACTACACCCCATAATACACCGACCACAGCCTGATACATTACTACACCCCATAATACACCGACCACAGCCTGATATATTACTACACCCCATAATACACCCCATAATACACCGACCACAGCCTGATATATTACTACACCCCATAATACACTGACCACAGCCTGATACATTACTACACCCCATAATACACCGACCACAGCCTGATACATTACTACACACCATAATACACTGACCACAGCCTGATACATTACTACACCCCATAATACACTGACCACAGCCTGATACATTACTACACCCCATAATACACTGACCACAGCCTGATACATTACTACACCCCATAATACACCGACCACAGCCTGATATATTACTACACCCCATAATACACCGACCACAGCCTGATACATTACTACACCCCATAATACACCGACCACAGCCTGATACATTACTACACCCCATAATACACCGACCACAGCCTGATACATTACTACACCCCATAATACACCGACCACAGCCTGATACACTACTACACCCCATAATACACCGACCACAGCCTGATACATTACTACACCCCATAATACACCGACCACAGCCTGATACATTACTACACCCCATAATACACTGACCACAGCCTGATACATTACTACACCCCATAATACACTGACCACAGCCTGATACATTACTACACCCCATAATACACCGACCACAGCCTGATACATTACTACACCACATAATACACCGACCACAGCCTGATACATTACTACACCCCATAATACACCGACCACAGCCTGATACATTACTACACCCCATAATACACCCCATAATACACTGACCACAGCCTGATACATTACTACACCCCATAATACACTGACCACAGCCTGATACATTACTACACCCCATAATACACTGACCTCAGCCTGATACATTACTACACCCCATAATACACTGACCACAGCCTGATACATTACTACACCCCATAATACACCGACCACAGCCTGATACATTACTACACCACATAATACACTGACCACAGCCTGATACATTACTACACCCCATAATACACTGACCACAGCCTGATATATTACTACACCCCATAATACACCGACCACAGCCTGATATATTACTACACCCCATAATACACCGACCACAGCCTGATACATTACTACACCCCATAATACACCGACCACAGCCTGATATATTACTACACCCCATAATACACCGACCACAGCCTGATACATTACTACACCCCATAATACACTGACCACAGCCTGATACATTACTACACCCCATAATACACTGACCACAGCCTGATACATTACTACACCCCATAATACACCGACCACAGCCTGATACATTACTACACCCCATAATACACCGACCACAGCCTGATACATTACTACACCCCATAATACACCGACCACAGCCTGATACATTACTACACCCCATAATACACTGACCACAGCCTGATACATTACTACACCCCATAATACACCGACCACAGCCTGATACATTACTACACCCCATAATACACTGACCACAGCCTGATACATTACTACACCCCATAATACACCCCATAATACACTGACCACAGCCTGATACATTACTACACCCCATAATACACTGACCACAGCCTGATACATTACTACACCCCATAATACACCGACCACAGCCTGATACATTACTACACCCCATAATACACCGACCACAGCCTGATACACTACTACACCCCATAATACACTGACCACAGCCTGATACATTACTACACCCCATAATACACTGACCACAGCCTGATACATTACTACACCCCATAATACACTGACCACAGCCTGATACATTACTACACCCCATAATACACTGACCACAGCCTGATACATTACTACACCCCATAATACACCGACCACAGCCTGATACATTACTACACCCCATAATACACTGACCACAGCCTGATACATTACTACACCCCATAATACACCGACCACAGCCTGATACATTACTACACCCCATAATACACCGGCCACAGCCTGATACATTACTACACCCCATAATACACTGACCACAGCCTGATACATTACTACACCCCATAATACACCGACCACAGCCTGATACACTACTACACCCCATAATACACTGACCACAGCCTGATACACTACTACACCCCATAATACACTGACCACAGCCTGATACATTACTACACCCCATAATACACTGACCACAGCCTGATACATTACTACACCCCATAATACACTGACCACAGCCTGATACATTACTACACCCCATAATACACTGACCACAGCCTGATACATTACTACACCCCATAATACACCGACCACAGCCTGATACATTACTACACCCCATAATACACCGACCACAGCCTGATACATTACTACACCCCATAATACACTGACCACAGCCTGATACATTACTACACCCCATAATACACTGACCACAGCCTGATACATTACTACACCCCATAATACACTGACCACAGCCTGATACATTACTACACCCCATAATACACCGACCACAGCCTGATACATTACTACACCCCATAATACACCGACCACAGCCTGATACACTACTACACCCCATAATACACTGACCACAGCCTGATACATTACTACACCCCATAATACACTGACCACAGCCTGATACATTACTACACCCCATAATACACTGACCACAGCCTGATACATTACTACACCCCATAATACACTGACCACAGCCTGATACATTACTACACCCCATAATACACCGACCACAGCCTGATACATTACTACACCCCATAATACACTGACCACAGCCTGATACATTACTACACCCCATAATACACCGACCACAGCCTGATACATTACTACACCCCATAATACACCGGCCACAGCCTGATACATTACTACACCCCATAATACACTGACCACAGCCTGATACATTACTACACCCCATAATACACCGACCACAGCCTGATATATTACTACACCCCATAATACACTGACCACAGCCTGATACTATACTACACCCCATAATACACCGACCACAGCCTGATACATTACTACACCCCATAATACACTGACCACAGCCTGATACATTACTACACCCCATAATACACTGACCACAGCCTGATACATTACTACACCCCATAATACACCGACCACAGCCTGATACATTACTACACCCCATAATACACCGACCACAGCCTGATACATTACTACACCCCATAATACACTGACCTCAGCCTGATACATTACTACACCCCATAATACACCGACCACAGCCTGATACATTACTAAACCCCATAATACACTGACCACAGCCTTATACATTACTACACCCCATAATACACTGACCACAGCCTGATACATTACTACACCCCATAATACACCGACCACAGCCTGATACATTACTACACCCCATAATACACCGACCACAGCCTGATACATTACTACACCCCATAATACACTGACCACAGCCTGATACATTACTACACCCCATAATACACTGACCACAGCCTGATACATTACTACACCCCATAATACACCGACCACAGCCTGATACATTACTACACCCCATAATACACTGACCACAGCCTGATACATTACTACACCCCATAATACACTGACCACAGCCTGATACATTACTACACCCCATAATACACCGACCACAGCCTGATACATTACTACACCCCATAATACACTGACCTCAGCCTGATACATTACTACACCACATAATACACTGACCACAGCCTGATACATTACTACACCCCATAATACACCGACCACAGCCTGATACATTACTACACCCCATAATACACCCCATAATACACTGACCACAGCCTGATACATTACTACACCCCATAATACACCGACCACAGCCTGATACATTACTACACCCCATAATACACCGACCACAGCCTGATACATTACTACACCTCATAATACACCGACCACAGCCTGATACATTACTACACCCCATAATACACCGACCACAGCCTGATATATTACTACACCCCATAATACACTGACCACAGCCTGATACTATACTACACCCCATAATACACCGACCACAGCCTGATACATTACTACACCCCATAATACACTGACCACAGCCTGATACATTACTACACCCCATAATACACTGACCACAGCCTGATACATTACTACACCCCATAATACACCGACCACAGCCTGATACATTACTACACCCCATAATACACTGACCACAGCCTGATACATTACTACACCCCATAATACACTGACCACAGCCTGATACATTACTACACCCCATAATACACCGACCACAGCCTGATACATTACTACACCCCATAATACACCGACCACAGCCTGATACATTACTACACCCCATAATACACTGACCACAGCCTGATACATTACTACACCCCATAATACACCGACCACAGCCTGATACATTACTACACCCCATAATACACCGACCACAGCCTGATACATTACTACACCCCATAATACACCGACCACAGCCTGATACATTACTACACCCCATAATACACCCCATAATACACTGACCACAGCATGATACATTACTACACCCCATAATACACCGACCACAGCCTGATACATTACTACACCTCATAATACACCGACCACAGCCTGATACATTACTACACCCCATAATACACCGACCACAGCCTGATACATTACTACACCCCATAATACACTGACCACAGCCTGATACATTACTACACCCCATAATACACCGACCACAGCCTGATACATTACTACACCCCATAATACACTGACCACAGCCTGATACAATACTACACCCCATAATACACTGACCACAGCCTGATACATTACTACACCCCATAATACACCGACCACAGCCTGATACAATACTACACCCCATAATACACCCCATAATACACTGACCACAGCCTGATACATTACTACACCCCATAATACACCCCATAATACACCGACCACAGCCTGATACAATACTACACCCCATAATACACCCCATAATACACCCCATAAAAACACCCACCACAGCCTGATACATTACTACACCCCATAATACACTGACCACAGCCTGATACATTACTACACCCCATAATACACCGACCACAGCCTGATACAATACTACACCCCATAATACACCCCATAATACACTGACCACAGCCTGATACATTACTACACCCCATAATACACCGACCACAGCCTGATACAATACTACACCCCATAATACACCCCATAATACACTGACCACAGCCTGATACATTACTACACCCCATAATACACTGACCACAGCCTGATCAATACTACACCCCATAATACACTGACCACAGCCTGATACATTACTACACCCCATAATACACTGACCACAGCCTGATACATTACTACACCCCATAATACACTGACCACAGCCTGATACATTACTACACCCCATAATACACTGACCACAGCCTGATACATTACTACACCCCATAATACACTGACCACAGCCTGATACATTACTACACCCCATAATACACCGACCACAGCCTGATATATTACTACACCCCATAATACACCCCATAATACACTGACCACAGCCTGATACATTACTACACCCCATAATACACTGACCACAGCCTGATACATTACTACACCCCATAATACACCCCATAATACACTGACCACAGCCTGATACATTACTACACCCCATAATACACTGACCACAGCCTGATACATTACTACACACCATAATACACTGACCACAGCCTGATACACTACTACACCCCATAATACACTGACCACAGCCTGATACATTACTACACCCCATAATACACTGACCACAGCCTGATACACTACTACACCCCATAATACACCGACCACAGCCTGATACATTACTACACCCCATAATACACCGACCACAGCCTGATACATTACTACACCCCATAATACACCGACCACAGCCTGATACATTACTACACCCCATAATACACCGACCACAGCCTGATACTATACTACACCCCATAATACACCGACCACAGCCTGATACATTACTACACCCCATAATACACTGACCACAGCCTGATACATTACTACACCCCATAATACACTGACCACAGCCTGATACATTACTACACCCCATAATACACTGACCACAGCCTGATACACTACTACACCCCATAATACACCGACCACAGCCTGATACACTACTACACCCCATAATACACCGACCACAGCCTGATACAATACTACACCCCATAATACACTGACCACAGCCTGATACATTACTACACCACATAATACACTGACCACAGCCTGATACATTACTACACCCCATAATACACCGGCCACAGCCTGATACATTACTACACCCCATAATACACCGACCACAGCCTGATACATTACTACACCCCATAATACACTGACCACAGCTTGATACATTACTACCCCCATAATACACTGACCACAGCCTGATACATTACTACACCCCATAATACACCGACCACAGCCTGATACAATACTACACCCCATAATACACCCCATAATACACTGACCACAGCCTGATACATTACTACACCCCATAATACACCCCATAATACACCGACCACAGCCTGATACAATACTACACCCCATAATACACCCCATAATACACCCCATAAAAACACCCACCACAGCCTGATACATTACTACACCCCATAATACACTGACCACAGCCTGATACATTACTACACCCCATAATACACCGACCTCAGCCTGATACATTACTACACCCCATAATACACCGACCACAGCCTGATACAATACTACACCCCATAATACACTGACCACAGCCTGATACATTACTACACCCCATAATACACCGACCTCAGCCTGATACATTACTACACCCCATAATACACCCCATAATACACCGACCACAGCCTGATACATTACTACACCCCATAATACACTGACCACAGCCTGATACATTACTACACACCATAATACACTGACCACAGCCTGATACATTACTACACCCCATAATACACTGACCACAGCCTGATACATTACTACACCCCATAATACACTGACCACAGCCTGATACATTACTACACCCCATAATACACTGACCACAGCCTGATACATTACTACACCCCATAATACACTGACCACAGCCTGATACATTACTACACCCCATAATACACCGACCACAGCCTGATATATTACTACACCCCATAATACACCCCATAATACACTGACCACAGCCTGATACATTACTACACACCATAATACACCCCATAATACACTGACCACAGCCTGATACATTACTACACCCCATAATACACTGACCACAGCCTGATACATTACTACACCCCATAATACACTGACCACAGCCTGATACATTACTACACACCATAATACACTGACCACAGCCTGATACATTACTACACCCCATAATACACTGACCACAGCCTGATACATTACTACACCCCATAATACACCGACCACAGCCTGATACATTACTACACCCCATAATACACCGACCACAGCCTGATACATTACTACACCCCATAATACACTGACCACAGCCTGATACATCACTACACCCCATAATACACCGACCACAGCCTGATACATTACTACACCCCATAATACACTGACCACAGCCTGATACATTACTACACCCCATAATACACTGACCACAGCCTGATACATTACTACACCCCATAATACACCGACCACAGCCTGATACACTACTACACCCCATAATACACTGACCACAGCCTGATACATTACTACACCCCATAATACACCGACCACAGCCTGATACATTACTACACCCCATAATACACTGACCACAGCTTGATACATTACTACACCCCATAATACACTGACCACAGCCTGATACATTACTACACCCCATAATACACCCCATAATACACTGACCACAGCCTGATACATTACTACACCCCATAATACACCGACCACAGCCTGATACATTACTACACCCCATAATACACTGACCACAGCCTGATACATTACTACACCCCATAATACACTGACCACAGCCTGATACATTACTACACCCCATAATACACTGACCACAGCCTGATACATTACTACACCCCATAATACACCGACCACAGCCTGATACATTACTACACCCCATAATACACCGACCACAGCCTGATACATTACTACACCCCATAATACACTGACCACAGCCTGATACATTACTACACCCCATAATACACTGACCACAGCCTGATACATTACTACACACCATAATACACTGACCACAGCCTGATACATTACTACACCCCATAATACACTGACCACAGCCTGATACATTACTACACCCCATAATACACCGACCACAGCCTGATACATTACTACACCCCATAATACACCGACCACAGCCTGATACATTACTACACCCCATAATACACTGACCACAGCCTGATACATTACTACACCCCATAATACACCGACCACAGCCTGATACATTACTACACCCCATAATACACCGACCACAGCCTGATACATTACTACACCCCATAATACACTGACCACAGCCTGATACATTACTACACCCCATAATACACTGACCACAGCCTGATACATTACTACACCCCATAATACACCGACCACAGCCTGATACACTACTACACCCCATAATACACTGACCACAGCCTGATACATTACTACACCCCATAATACACCGACCACAGCCTGATACATTACTACACCCCATAATACACTGACCACAGCTTGATACATTACTACACCCCATAATACACTGACCACAGCCTGATACATTACTACACCCCATAATACACCCCATAATACACTGACCACAGCCTGATACATTACTACACCCCATAATACACCGACCACAGCCTGATACATTACTACACCCCATAATACACTGACCACAGCCTGATACATTACTACACCCCATAATACACTGACCACAGCCTGATACATTACTACACCCCATAATACACTGACCACAGCCTGATACATTACTACACCCCATAATACACCGACCACAGCCTGATACATTACTACACCCCATAATACACCGACCACAGCCTGATACATTACTACACCCCATAATACACTGACCACAGCCTGATACATTACTACACCCCATAATACACTGACCACAGCCTGATACATTACTACACCCCATAATACACCGACCACAGCCTGATACATTACTACACCTCATAATACACTGACCACAGCCTGATACATTACTACACCCCATAATACACCGACCACAGCCTGATACATTACTACACCCCATAATACACTGACCACAGCCTGATACATTACTACACCCCATAATACACTGTCCACAGCCTGATACATTACTACACCCCATAATACACTGACCACAGCCTGATACATTACTACACCCCATAATACACCGACCACAGCCTGATACACTACTACACCCCATAATACACCGACCACAGCCTGATACATTACTACACCCCATAATACACCGACCACAGCCTGATACATTACTACACCCCATAATACACTGACCACAGCCTGATACATTACTACACCCCATAATACACCGACCACAGCCTGATACATTACTACACCCCATAATACACTGACCACAGCCTGATACATTACTACACCCCATAATACACCGACCACAGCCTGATATATTACTACACCCCATAATACACCGACCACAGCCTGATACATTACTACACCCCATAATACACCGACCACAGCCTGATACATTACTACACCCCATAATACACTGACCACAGCCTGATACATTACTACACCCCATAATACACCGACCACAGCCTGATACATTACTACACCCCATAATACACCGACCACAGCCTGATACATTACTACACCCCATAATACACTGACCACAGCCTGATACATTACTACACCCCATAATACACCCCATAATACACTGACCACAGCCTGATACATTACTACACCCCATAATACACTGACCACAGCCTGATACATTACTACACCCCATAATACACTGACCACAGCCTGATACATTACTACACCCCATAATACACTGACCACAGCCTGATACATTACTACACCCCATAATACACTGACCACAGCCTGATACATTACTACACCCCATAATACACTGACCACAGCCTGATACATTACTACACCCCATAATACACTGACCACAGCCTGATACACTACTACACCCCATAATACACCGACCACAGCCTGATACATTACTACACCCCATAATACACTGACCACAGCCTGATACATTACTACACCCCATAATACACCGACCACAGCCTGATACATTACTACACCCCATAATACACCGACCACAGCCTGATATATTACTACACCCCATAATACACCGACCACAGCCTGATACACTACTACACCCCATAATACACCGACCACAGCCTGATACATTACTACACCCCATAATACACCGACCACAGCCTGATATATTACTACACCCCATAATACACCGACCACAGCCTGATACATTACTACACCCCATAATACACCGACCACAGCCTGATACACTACTACACCCCATAATACACCGACCACAGCCTGATACATTACTACACCCCATAATACACCGACCACAGCCTGATACATTACTACACCCCATAATACACCGACCACAGCCTGATACATTACTACACCCCATAATACACCGACCACAGCCTGATACATTACTACACCCCATAATACACCGACCACAGCCTGATACACTACTACACCCCATAATACACTGACCACAGCCTGATACATTACTACACCCCATAATACACCGACCACAGCCTGATACATTACTACACCCCATAATACACCGACCACAGCCTGATACATTACTACACCCCATAATACACCGACCACAGCCTGATACATTACTACACCCCATAATACACCGACCACAGCCTGATACACTACTACACCCCATAATACACCGACCACAGCCTGATATATTACTACACCCCATAATACACCGACCACAGCCTGATATATTACTACACCCCATAATACACCGACCACAGCCTGATACATTACTACACCCCATAATACACCGACCACAGCCTGATATATTACTACACCCCATAATACACCGACCACAGCCTGATACATTACTACACCCCATAATACACCGACCACAGCCTGATACATTACTACACCCCATAATACACCGACCACAGCCTGATACATTACAACACCCCATAATACACCGACCACAGCCTGATACATTACTACACCCCATAATACACTGACCACAGCCTGATACATTACTACACCCCATAATACACCGACCACAGCCTGATACATTACTACACCCCATAATACACTGACCACAGCCTGATACATTACTACACCCCATAATACACTGACCACAGCCTGATACATTACTACACCCCATAATACACTGACCACAGCCTGATACATTACTACACCCCATAATACACTGACCACAGCCTGATACATTACTACACCCCATAATACACCGACCACAGCCTGATACTATACTACACCCCATAATACACCGACCACAGCCTGATACATTACTACACCCCATAATACACCGACCACAGCCTGATACATTACTGCACCCCATAATACACTGACCTCAGCCTGATACATTACTACACCCCATAATACACTGACCACAGCCTGATACATTACTACACCCCATAATACACTGACCACAGCCTGATATATTACTACACCCCATAATACACCGACCACAGCCTGATATATTACTACACCCCATAATACACCGACCACAGCCTGATATATTACTACACCCCATAATACACCGACCACAGCCTGATACTATACTACACCCCATAATACACTGACCACAGCCTGATACATTACTACACCCCATAATACACAGACCACAGCCTGATACATTACTACACCCCATAATACACCGACCACAGCCTGATACATTACTACACCCCATAATACACCGACCACAGCCTGATACATTACTACACCCCATAATACACTGACCACAGCCTGATACATTACTACACACCATAATACACTGACCACAGCCTGATACATTACTACACCCCATAATACACTGACCACAGCCTGATACATTACTACACCCCATAATACACCGACCACAGCCTGATACATTACTACACCCCATAATACACCGACCACAGCCTGATATATTACTACACCCCATAATACACCCCATAATACACCGACCACAGCCTGATATATTACTACACCCCATAATACACTGACCACAGCCTGATACATTACTACACCCCATAATACACCGACCACAGCCTGATACATTACTACACACCATAATACACTGACCACAGCCTGATACATTACTACACCCCATAATACACTGACCACAGCCTGATACATTACTACACCCCATAATACACTGACCACAGCCTGATACATTACTACACCCCATAATACACCGACCACAGCCTGATATATTACTACACCCCATAATACACCGACCACAGCCTGATACATTACTACACCCCATAATACACCGACCACAGCCTGATACATTACTACACCCCATAATACACCGACCACAGCCTGATACATTACTACACCCCATAATACACCGACCACAGCCTGATACACTACTACACCCCATAATACACCGACCACAGCCTGATACATTACTACACCCCATAATACACCGACCACAGCCTGATACATTACTACACCCCATAATACACTGACCACAGCCTGATACATTACTACACCCCATAATACACTGACCACAGCCTGATACATTACTACACCCCATAATACACCGACCACAGCCTGATACATTACTACACCACATAATACACCGACCACAGCCTGATACATTACTACACACCATAATACACCCCATAATACACTGACCACAGCCTGATACATTACTACACCCCATAATACACTGACCACAGCCTGATACATTACTACACCCCATAATACACTGACCTCAGCCTGATACATTACTACACCCCATAATACACTGACCACAGCCTGATACATTACTACACCCCATAATACACCGACCACAGCCTGATACATTACTACACCACATAATACACTGACCACAGCCTGATACATTACTACACCCCATAATACACTGACCACAGCCTGATATATTACTACACCCCATAATACACCGACCACAGCCTGATATATTACTACACCCCATAATACACCGACCACAGCCTGATACATTACTACACCCCATAATACACCGACCACAGCCTGATATATTACTACACCCCATAATACACCGACCACAGCCTGATACATTACTACACCCCATAATACACTGACCACAGCCTGATACATTACTACACCCCATAATACACTGACCACAGCCTGATACATTACTACACCCCATAATACACCGACCACAGCCTGATACATTACTACACCCCATAATACACCGACCACAGCCTGATACATTACTACACCCCATAATACACCGACCACAGCCTGATACATTACTACACCCCATAATACACTGACCACAGCCTGATACATTACTACACCCCATAATACACCGACCACAGCCTGATACATTACTACACCCCATAATACACTGACCACAGCCTGATACATTACTACACCCCATAATACACCCCATAATACACTGACCACAGCCTGATACATTACTACACCCCATAATACACTGACCTCAGCCGGACTCTCTGGTGTTGGGGTACAGGCAGCACCTCCTCGGTTTGCTCTGATTCTTGCTGGACTGACGTTATTTTCGGTCTTACAGGAACCTTCTAGATCCCGGCGTCCGGTCACCTTGAATTGACGCTCCCGGAATTTCTGCTGATTCAGGTAACGTTGTGTTTTTATTTGTTAGAAATGTTCTGCGGCCTCCGTGTACAGAGAATATTATTACTGAATAATGGTGAATAATTGCTTACACAGCTGAGGGTTTGTTACAATGTACAGCAGAGAGACTTGAGCTGCTGATGTGATGACAAATCCTGTCCTCACAGAGTATTGACTACACCAATACATTGTAACAAACCCACAGCTGTGTGAGCAGAACTAGGTCAGGAGATGTTTTCAGCCTCCGGATATAAATATCACCTATCAGACAGCAAGCAGAGGTCTTTAAAATGGTAAGAAAACATAACGAGGGAGATTTATGAATCTATTTGCGACAGTTTTTCGTCGGAATAAAAGTACAAATTTTGGCGCATGGCGGTTTGCACAGAAATTTTCTGCTTTACGCCGTTCTGGCCTCTTTCCTAACACGTGAGTGGGGTTTAGCGGCACAATAGATTTACAACAATATATGCTAGAAATTAGCGTCAATTTGAGCAGAAATCGACACCGGGTCTCATCTGGCATAAATTCTAGTTAGTGGAGTGCGGGCGGTCCGAAATGTGCCCAATGTAATAAGACGTCTGTGCCTAACACGTTCAGCGCTTCTTACTCCAGTTTAAAGTTGGCGTATTTAATGTTAGTCTATTAGACAGTTGCAGAACAGTCACTCCCCGTCACATCCGGGATGTCTCTCTGAGGCTGCCGGTCCCTGCCCCCGGTCCCTGCACTCTCACCCCTCTGTACACAGGAGCAGATTATGACCCCGCGCTCTGCAGCTGTTAAATATCTGATATCTCAGGATGGAATATTTGTAATACAGACTCGTTCCCGGCACTGCCACCATAAAGTCTGTGATGAGGGCACAGCTGGCGGGCACAGTCCACACGCTGCAGGGTCCAGGACACTGACAACAACTGTGGATATTATAATGTGGACTGCAGAGGATGTCACTTCCCTTCCCCCACACCGATTTCTGGTCTGAGAGGAACAATTATTGAGGCCGTTGATAAAACACGACTGCTTCTCTGTATGAAAACATTTACCCCAGAAACCCTACAGTGAGACTGGAATAGCCAGATCCAGGTCACCTGATCTCACACTCCAGACCCCCACACCCGTCATAAGAGATTACAATTATTCATTATTGAAACGAAGAGGGAAGAAACTAATTTATTCCAATATCTTCAGTCCGACCTCCAAAGCTACCCCCCCCCCCCCCCCCCCCGTTCAATTCTGGAAATGATGTGTTATACCTTAGAGCAACAGGTTACATTGAGAATTACAGCCTATATTATACTCCAGAGCTGCACTCACTATTCTGCTGGTGGAGTCACTGTGTACATACATTACATTACTTATCCTGTACTGATCCTGAGTTACATCCTGTATTATACTCCAGAGCTGCACTCACTATTCTGCTGGTGGAGTCACTGTGTACATACATGACATTACTTATCCTGTACTGATCCTGAGTTATATCCTGTATTATACTCCAGAGCTGCACTCACTATTCTGCTGGTGGAGTCACTGTGTACATACATTACATTACTTATCCTGTACTGATCCTGAGTTATATCCTGTATTATACTCCAGAGCTGCACTCACTATTCTGCTGGTGGAGTCACTGTGTACATACATTACATTACTTATCCTGTACTGATCCTGAGTTACATCCTGTATTATACTACAGAGCTGCCCTCACTATTCTGCTAGTGGAGTCACTGTGTACATACATTACATTACTTATCCTGTACTGATCCTGAGTTACATCCTGTGTTATACTCCAGAGCTGCACTCACTATTCTGCTGGTGGAGTCACTGTGTACATACATTACATTACTTATCCTGTACTGATCCTGAGTTACATCCTGTGTTATACTCCAGAGCTGCACTCACTATTCTGCTGGTGGAGTCACTGTGTACATACATTACATTACTTATCCTGTACTGATCCGGAGTTACATCCTGTATTATACTCCAGAGCTGCGCTCACTATTCTGCTGGTGGAGTCACCGTGTACATACATTACTTATCCTGTACTGATCCTGAGTAACATCCTGTATTATACTCCAGAGCTGCCCTCACTATTCTGCTGGTGGAGTCACTGTGTACATACATTACTTATCCTGTACTGATCCGGAGTTACATCCTGTATTATACTCCAGAGCTGCCCTCACTATTCTGCTGGTGGAGTCACTGTGTACATACATTACATTACTTATCCTGTACTGATCCTGAGTAACATCCTGTATTATACTCCAGAGCTGCACTCACTATTCTGCTGGAGGAGTCACTGTGTACATACATTACTGATCCTGAGTTACATCCTGTATTATACTCCAGAGCTGCACTCACTATTCTGCTGGTGGAGTCACTGTGTACATACATTACATTACTTATCCTGTACTGATCCTGAGTTATATCCTGTATTATACTCCAGAGCTGCACTCACTATTCTGCTGGTGGAGTCACTGTGTACATACATTACATTACTTATCCTGTACTGATCCTGAGTTATATCCTGTATTATACTCCAGAGCTGCACTCACTATTCTGCTGGTGGAGTCACTGTGTACATACATTACATTACTTATCCTGTACAGATCCTGGGTTATATCCTGTATTATACTCCAGAGCTGCCCTCACTATTCTGCTGGTGGAGTCACTGTGTACATACATTACATTACTTATCCTGTACTGATCCTGAGTTACATCCTGTATTATACTCCAGAGCTGCCCTCACTATTCTGCTGGTGGAGTCACTGTGTACATACATTACATTACTTATCCTGTACTGATCCTGAGTTATATCCTGTATTATACTCCAGAGCTGCACTCACTATTCTGCTGGTGGAGTCACTGTGTACATACATTACATTACTTATCCTGTACAGATCCTGGGTTATATCCTGTATTATACTCCAGAGCTGCACTCACTATTCTGCTGGTGGAGCCACTGTGTACATACATTACATTACTTATCCTGTACTGATCCTGAGTTATATCCTGTATTATACTCCAGAGCTGCACTCACTATTCTGCTGGTGGAGTCACTGTGTACATACATTACATTACTTATCCTGTACTGATCCTGAGTTACATCCTGTATTATAATCCAGAGCTGCACTCACTATTCTGCTGGTGGAGTCACTGTGTACATACATTACATTACTTATCCTATACTGATCCTGAGTTACATCCTGTATTATACTCCAGAGCTGCACTCACTATTCTGCTGGTGGAGTCACTGTGTACATACATTACATTACTTATCCTGTACTGATCCTGAGTTACATCCTGTATTATACTCCAGAGCTGCACTCACTATTCTGCTGGGGGAGTCACTGTGTACATACATTACTTATCCTGTACTGATCCTGAGTTATATCCTGTATTATACTCCAGAGCTGCACTCACTATTCTGCTGGTGGTGTCACTGTGTACGTACATTACATTACTTATCCTGTACTGATCCTGAGTTATATCCTGTATTATACTCCAGAGCTGCACTCACTATTCTGCTGGTGGTGTCACTGTGTACGTACATTACATTACTTATCCTGTACTGATCCTGAGTTATATCCTGTATTATACTCCAGAGCTGCACTCACTATTCTGCTGGTGGTGTCACTGTGTACATACATTACATTACTTATCCTGTACTGATCCTGTTATATCCTGTATTATACTCCAGAGCTGCACTCACTATTCTGCTGGTGGAGTCACTTTGTACATACATTACATTACTTATCCTGTACTGATCCTGAGTTACATCCTGTATTATACTCCAGAGCTGCACTCACTATTCTGCTGGTGGAGTCACTGTGTACATACATTACATTACTTATCCTGTACTGATCCTGAGTTACATCCTGTATTATACTCCAGAGCTGCACTCACTATTCTGCTGGTGGGGTCACTGTGTACATACATTACATTACTTATCCTGTACTGATCCTGAGTTATATGGTGTATTATACTCCAGAGCTGCACTCACTATTCTGCTGGTGGGGTCACTGTGTACATATATTACATTACTTATCCTGTACTGATCCTGAGTTACATTCTGTATTATACTCCAGAGCTGCACTCACTATTCTGCTGGAGGAGTCACTGTGTACATATATTACATTACTTATCCTGTACTGATCCTGAGTTATATCCTGTATCTCTTTATTTTATATAAATTTACAAAACAAACTGAAAAACAAATACATAACTAATTCCATATAACCAAAAAGTCACAACCCAATTCTTATAAACAAATTTTCTTATATACATCTCTGTATATGAGAAGAGAAAACGATACCAGACCCGGCCACATACACCCCACTCTTATATACTTACATCTACACTTCATCCGAAGCTAAACAATAACTAGAATATATACAAACATCATATAAACGTAATCCAAAGTACTAACAGAAAATCCCCCGACCCGCGTCACCCGAGGGCCTAAAGTAACAACATAATAATGATGATAATAATCAAACAACATAGCAAATAAAATAATAATAATACAAATCCACTTTTTTCTTTTTTTTTTTTTTTTTTTTTTTTTCTTTCCTATATAATAATACACCTTTTTTTTTTTTTTTTTTTTTTAAATCACACTATACACATCCTGACTTTCCTTAACCTTACCCTTCTTACCTAATCTCCACCACCCCAGCCAGCATCTCGCCTCATGTCCTCTCACGTCCGCATAGTCCAGATGCTGGCCCCCGCCACCACACCACACCCCAGCCCAGCCCCCCGCCCCATGTCCGCATAGTCCGGGGCTGGGTCAGGCACAAGACCCCCCCCCCCCGACCACCTCCCAACCTATCTATTAACCCACTTAAGTCTATCCCTATTCTAACAACATTTCTACAATATAATACAATACACATCACCAACTTGTCCAAATACCAAACCATATACAAAATACACCGTACCCGAAAGCACCAAGTTCGGTCGCTTGTAAACCTTTTTCCTGCCATTTCAATCCTAAACAAAACAAAAATCTTCCAGTGCTTACCTAGCCCATCACCAGATAGAGAGAAGGGAAAGCCCCCCCCAGCACCCCCCCAGAGGCCAAGGTACCACGTCCACCGCTGCACCCTCCCTATCGCTTGCCCTATCTCCTTACCCTATTACTAGCCCTTTCTTGACCCTATTGAAAGCTGACCCTATGCTGACCCTCACCTTTCCCTTATTCCGAGCCCTATCTCTATAATTTTTTGGTGCCTCAGCGGAACGCAGACCTCCACCTCCAGTTGAGCACCGGTGACGACCCCCCCCCCCCCCCCTCCCTCCCTCAGGCAGTCACATTAAGGCACCCAAAAGGAAAAGCCCCTCCAAAGACGAGAGGCTTTGGATGCTCCCAATCTGCCAACCTCCAAAGAATGCACCTTCACCAGGTCACCCATGATATTGCTAACAACCTCATCCACTAGGAGGATTTTCTTCTGGGTAGAAACTAGACATCGTGCATTCCACATAAAGTGCCTGACCACTATACTGACTAGAAACAAGGTGCAATGGTCCCTACCACCGAGGTCTACGAACACTCCATAGGCCCACCCAGCATAGGAGAGGCTTGTTAGGCCTGGCCAACCAATGGAGGCTCCCACACTTTTGTATACCTCTGTATTGAAAGGGCAATGAAGCAGGAAATGCTCCATGCTTTCCAGCACTCCGCCGCACTCCTCCCGGGGGCAATCCCGATCATCAGAGCTTCTGCACTTTAGATTGCCCCTCACATACAGTCTCCCATGGAAGCAACGCCAAGCCAGATCCCAAAACTTCTGGGGAATCCTCGCTGAATTTAAAAGTTTTAATCCCACCCCGAGGTCACTACTTGGGCAGTCTTTGAGCGCCAGGGGCTTCTGGAAGTGGGTCATCAGGACCCTCTTGTCAAGAAATTTTCTCGACATGGTCCTGATCTCCCACACCTCCAGACCCCACCGGCGAACAATCTTCAGCGCCAGGGTGGCATAAGCCGGGAGATGTCCGTGAGGTGTACGCAGGTCTTTCACTTGCCCTCCTCTCTCCCATTCCTGGAAGAAAGGCCGAAACCACCCCCTGCAGGAGGATATCCACCAAGGAGCCCTCTCTTGCCAGAGGTTTGCCAGGTTGATCTTAACAAAGGTGTTCACTAGGAACACCACCGGGTTAACCATACCTAACCCGCCTAGTGTCCTTGGTAGGGAAGTAACCTCCCTCTTGATTAGGTTGAGCCTGTTCCCCCATAACAGCTGGAAGAACAGGCTATAGACCCGAGTCCAGAGAGGTTCTGGCAAGATGCACACACTGCCCAGGTAAAGCAACATGGGCACCAGGTAGGCCTTGGCCAAGTGAACCCTTTCCCTCAGGGTTAAGGACCAACCCTTCCATTGGTCGACCTTCTGGGCAACTAGATTCAGCCTATCCTCCCAGTTCTTCTTGGGGTAATCACCCGGGCCAAATTCGACTCCTAAGATCTTAGCAGACCCCTGAGGCTCTGGAAGGGTGTCCGGGAGATCAAAAACCAGGATCTCCTCCTCCCAGCCAGAGACTTTTGCACTTATCCCGGTTGATCTTGGACCCAGATGCCAATGAGTAACGCTCCACTTCCGACATCACCCACTCTGCCTCCCCTCTCGAGGAGACAAAAATGGAGACGTCGTCTGCGTACGCAACCACCCTCTGAGTGGCCTCCGGCCCCTCCAGGCCGGCCCCGACTCCCGCCAATGGCCCACGATCGATCCTTTTAAGAAAAGGATCAAGGGACAACCCTGGCGGACACCAGACCCAACCTCAAAGGGGGTTCCAACCCAACCGTTCACCAGCGCAAAAGTCTCAGCCCCAGTGTATAAGGTCTGTAGCCAATTGACAAACCCCCCCCGGTAGGCCGTACCTCAGAAGGACCGACCAGAGGTACTCGTGGTCCACCCGGTCAAAAGCCTTGGCCTGGTCCAAGGACAGGATGTACCCCTCCCACCGACCAGAATTTCCCTGCTCCACTGCCTCTCTGACACTGAGGACAGCACTAAATGTGCTGCGGCCTGGAACAGAGCAATGCTGGACCGGCGAAAGGAGCCGGGATGCAAACTTCACCAGCCGATTAAACAGCACCTTTGCGAGAACCTTTCTGTCCGTATTGAGCAGCGCTATGGGACGCCAATTCTCAATACGGGTCGAGTCTTTACCCTTCGATAAAACGATCAAGGCCGACCTCCTCATTGACATTGGCAAAGTACCTGAGGAAAGGCACTCATTAAACACCTCAGTCAAGAGGGGAACTAGGGTTCCTTTAAAAGTCTTATAAAACTCGGATGTTAAAGAGGCTCTGTCACCAGATTTTGCAGCCCCTATCTGCTATTGCAGCAGATCGGCGCTGCAATGTAGATTACAGTAACGTTTTTATTTTTAAAAAACGAGCATTTTTGGCCAAGTTATGACCATTTTCGTATTTATGCAAATGAGGCTTGCAAAAGTACAACTGGGCGTGTTGAAAAGTAAAAGTACAACTGGGCGTGTATTATGTGCGTACATCGGGGCGTGTTTACTACTTTTACTAGCTGGGCGTTGTGTATAGAAGTGTCATCCACTTCTCTTCACAACGCCCAGCTTCTGGCAGTGCAGCACTGTGACGTCACTCACAGGTCCTGCATCGTGTCGGCACCAGAGGCTACAGATGATTCTGCAGCAGCATCGGCGTTTGCAGGTAAGTCCATGTAGCTACTTACCTGCAAATGCTGATGCTGCTGCAGAATCATCTGTAGCCTCTGGTGCCGACACGATGCAGGACCTGTGAGTGACGTCACAGTGCTGCACTGCCAGAAGCTGGGCGTTCTGAAGAGAAGAGGATGACACTTCTATACACAACGCCCAGCTAGTAATAGTAGTAAACACGCCCCGATGTACGCACATAATACACGCCCCGATGTACGCACATAATACACGCCCCGATGTACGCACATAATACACGCCCAGTTGTACTTTTACTTTTCAACACGCCCAGTTGTACTTTTGCAAGCCTCATTTGCATAAATACGAAAATGGTCATAACTTGGCCAAAAATGCTCGTTTTTTAAAAATAAAAACGTTACTGTAATCTACATTGCAGCCCCTATCTGCTGCAATAGCAGATAGGGGCTGCAAAATCTGGTGACAGAGCCTCTTTAAGCCATCCGGCCCTGGCGATTTTTTTGAGGGCAAGCCCATCAATCGCCAATCCAACTTCCTCTTCCTTGATCGAGTCTATCAAAACACCGAGAGAGGGGTCTACCCCTGGCTCAGGGATGGTTTCAGCCAGGAAAGCCGACATCTCGTCTCGGTTTGGATCTTGCTTCCCCAAGAGGTGCGAGTAGAAGGATCTGACGACCTCCAAGATCCCTGATTTGGATCTCTTCAGAGATCCTGTACTATCAATCAGTCCTGTCACAACCTTACGACTCACTGACATCTTACAGTTCCTGTAGGGGTCGGGCGAGCGGTACCTCCCGAAATCCCTCTCAAGAACTAAAGATGTGTGCCTATCATACTGACACCTCCTGAGCAAAGCTTTCACCACGGAGATCTCCTCCCCACTACCCCCGGTTGAGACCAGATGTTCGAGTTTCCTCCTCAGTTCCTGATATAGGCGGTACCTACTCATGGACCTGAGGCTCGAGAGCCTGCGGAAAAATCCTGCCACCCGGACTTTAAACAACTCCCACCACTCAGACTTAGTACCACTGAGATCCAACAAAGGTACCTGGCTCTGAAGAAAATCCTCAAAGGCCTGTCTTATCTCCGCTTCTTCCAAGAGAGTAGAATTCAGCCTCCATATACCTCTTCCCATCTGGAGGGACTCTGCAATGTTCAAAGAGAAAATAATCATACAGTGATCGGAGAACTCCACCTCAACAACGGACACTGGTGAAGAGATGGCTTCCTCCTTCAAAAAAAACCTGTCTCTCCTAGACCTACAGCTACCTCTACGATAGGTGAAACCCGAGTGGCCTGGGGTATGCCTGATGTGGATATCCACCAGGCGAGCATCGCTAACTATATTTTTTAATGCTACACTATCATAGGTCAATTTTTTATCTCCGGAACCTCCTCTATCTCGGGGCCTCACGACAGTATTGAAGTCCCCTCCAAAGATAACTTGTCGACCTGAAAAAAGGAAAGGCTTAATCCTCATGAAGAGACTTTTACGGTCCCATTTGCTCTGGGGTCCGTATATATTGATTAGTCTTAATTCCTGTCCCCTCATGAGGACATCTAAGATCAAGCACCTCCCCATTTCTAACTCAATCATCCGTCGGCATGTTACCGGTGCGGTGAAAAGGACCGCCACTCCGCTATAGGGCTCAGCCGCAAGAGACCAGTAGGAGGGCCCGCGTCGCCACTCCCTCCTAGATTTAACGACGTCTGCCAAAAGTGACAGCCTGGTCTCCTGCAAAAACAAAATGTCGGCTTCAACTCGGCCAAGAAAATCAAAGGCTGCAAATCTCGCCCTATCTGACTTAATGCTGGCAACGTTAATTGATGCCAGCGTCAACGGAGTGGGTGCCGCCATCATGGATGTTTGAGTTAGACGGCTTTCTTCTTCCCACCCCCCCCTCTATCTGATGAGGACCCCCCTTCTTTGCCTCGCTTCTTGCAAACTGAGGAGTCCATATTCACCACCCTATTCCCATCTTCATCCCCAAGTACCGGGTCAACCTCCCCCTCTGGGGGCAACGGCCCCTGCAGCAGGGGAGGCTCAACGACTCTAGGGTGCCCTACCATGCCCTCCCTCTTAGTATGAGAGGCTGGAATGTCCACGAGAGCATGGTATCGATCAGTAGAGCGCACCAGGGGGGTACAGGATTTACCTTCCTGGGCCAGGGCGGGGCCAGATGTATTTGGCCCTTGGGTTTTGCCCGGTGTCCCTTTTGCTGTAGGCTGAGTCCTCTCTTCCTCTCCCACACTTTCATAGTGGGAGGACTGAGAGTCCTCAGCCCTCTGCTCCCTTTGGATCCTCCTCATCTCCTCGTTCAATTCGACCTCCCCAGGGGCATCAGCTTCAGGGGGGGCATCCAGATCCGAATCAGAGGTCGTCCCAGTTTCCTGGAGCGCCCTCTGAATCCTCTCCTTCCTTCGCTTCTCCGCCCTTCTCTGGCGAGAAGGGGGACCCTTCTTTGCATTCTTCCCTTGCCCCTGTGCCCCATCGTCCCTGCCCGCACCCTCACCCACGGAGGCCTCCCTCCTTTCATCCTCCGCAGGTTTGGAACAAGCATTGACAACAGAGCGAGGACACCGACTGAACGGGTGACCTAAGTCACCACACAGGTTGCAGCGAATACGGTCACACGATGCGGCTAGATGACCAATCCCCCCACAATGAGCACACTTCTGCACCTTGCAGCCTGCACTCAAATGTGAGGGGTCGCCACACCGGTGACACAACTTCGGCTGCCCCTGGTAGAAGACAAGGATCCGATCTCTTCCCAGGAAAGCAGACGATGGTATGTGGGACACCGTCTGTCCCAGACGCTTTAATTTAACCATGAACGTCCAGGCCCCTGACCAGATGCCAAACTCATCCATGTTCTTCCGTGGCATCTCTACTACCTCTCCGTACCTTCCCAACCAGGTCATGATATCAATACAAGAGAGTGACTCGTTACGGGTAAGAATGGTCACTCTCTTGGGACCACTTTGGCGAGAAATTGCTTGTGCAGCAAAGTCTCGCCAGCCAGGCTCGTCCTTCATCAGCTCGTAGTTCCCCCAGAAGACCTCAAGGCCCCCTAGGTGAACAAAGCTGATGTCAAACTCGACCGAGCCATGAGGATGTATCAAGGCAAAGATGTCACTCGCCTTGAAGCCCATCCCCAGCAGCAGCTCCACCACCCTCTTTCTGGGAGGGCACGCATCATTGCCACGCCACCGGAGACGGACCACGTTCCTCCTGGCTACAGCCTGCCCGGCTGTTGGGAGCGACCACTGATCTCCTCGTTGCTCTCGGAAGGCATTTAGACCATATCTGTCTATCCAGAAAGACAGGTCCTTCTGCACTCCCCCTATGGTTAGGGTTTGCTTTCCCTCTCTTAAAGCGTCCAAGAGATGTTGTTGCAAGTTACCGTCCCCGGACCTTGAGGATGAAGATGGGTGGGCCCGCTGTCCCCCCGCTGCCACACCAGCATAAGACCTGCCGGATGTCACAGCAAGAGGAGCGCCAGGCCCATTGCCCCTGGTTGATACCCCATCCCCACCACCCACAGACACAGCACTCAACACCCCATTACCAGCAGACACTCCAGCAACTTTATTTACAGACACCTGCATACCCCCAGCAGTTTCCACATCCACAGCTGCAACTTTTTCATTTAACCCACCAGGTCCCCCTGCAGTCATCCTTCTGGCCAGGCCTGGTTCTATGTTCTGTATTTTTTCTGTACATTTTGTGTGGGTAGACACTGCTTCAGTCTCCGCATCATCAGGCACCTTTGCAGGGACGCCACCAGATGTTATAAGCGGTGTCCCCGCTGTGCCCTCCGCCTCATTAACCTCCATCTGTTCTATGCGCGGAACATTTTTGGGAAAGGGGCCACCGCCGCCCCCGACGCCAGCAGCCCCCTTCTCGCCTACACCACTATTCAGCGATGCGGACGAAGGAGCCACTGACGTCACTGGAGCCGCCTCCGGCGCCGGACCACTCCCCCCTCCCACAGAGGAGTGGCCAACAGAGCCGGAGCCCCCTCTGTGACCGCCCTTGTCCGGAACGTCTGACGGCTTTACTGCGACACCGACAGACTTCCGGCTTTCAGACACCACATCCGGTTTCTGGTTTACCCGTTCTCCCGACCCCTGACTCGCATCAAAGACCAGTTTCCCGGGCTCGCCATTCACCGGACACGGGGACACACCCCCTGGCGCCACCAGTACCGCCCCCTTTGCAGGGGTTGGCGTCCGGCGCCATTTTGACCACCACGTGTTCTAATGCCGGACCCGTAACACTCTGCAGAGGCTTGAGCTGGGGGTCTTGCGGGACCTGCGCCCTGATCCTGACTTTCATCTGGCTCAGAGCACAGGAAGGATCTTGCTGTGTACACCATTTTAAATGAACCTTTAGCAGATTTTTTTTCCTTTTCCTTTTCCTTTTTTTTCTTCTTACATTTTTTTTTCTTTTGCTTTTCCTCCTCTGCGGGTAACTCCGCACCAAAACAAAATACCTGGAAGGATACCGGCGACTCCACGTTACGGATCTGAGTGAGTAATCCTGGAGGCCGCTCACTGTCAGTTTCACAACACTCCTGATTTCTCCCAGCTGTGAGTCCACCCTCCTCCTCCTCACTGCTCCTGGGTGCCTCAGAATCTGAGCCTTCTCTGGACTTTACATTTTCGCTCTCCATTTTCTCCACCACATTTTCCTTTGCTGTGTCTGGGGCTCTGCTGTCTTCCTCCACACTTTCTATTTTTATAGGTGCTGCCATCTCGGCAAACCTCTCTTCGTTTTTTAACTTTTCTCCAAACACCCCTCCGCCTGCCACAATCTCCTCACGTCTCTCTTCCACTTCTTTTATTTCCTCCAACAAGGATTTCACATTTAAACGGTATCGGGACCTCTTACCTCCTGTGGCTTTTGCAGCCCTTCCTCTGGCGACCGACAAGTCCGCACGGAGCCGTTGCAGCGACTTCCTGAGGTCCCGATACTCCTCCAACCGCATAGCCAGACGGGAGCTGAAGTTCTCCACCGTCTCTCCGGTCCTCAGCTGTCCCCATTCCTCCACACGACCGTCATCCAAATGTCCGGACGGTGCTGGTCCTTCTCCAGACGACAACACCTCGATCACCCTGCCGGACCGCGTCTCCATACCCTTATCCAGGGTTCCAGCCACGGGGGAAGCCAGGACAGCCTTGCCCCGAGATGATCTCCTCACCCCCGCGACCGTTTGCATATTCCCAGCCAGCTGGGATGACCCTCTACCCCCCGCTGGCATGCTCCGGGAGGTAGAGGTCTGAGGCTCCATCCTAGGATGGAACCCCCCTCAGGGTACTTTCCAAGCCCAGGCAGATGGTATGAGGCCTGGGCAGATAGGATAAGGAAAGTCCCTGGATCCAAGGCCTGCACGGAAGTCTCAGCAGCTCTCTCCACACGTCCTACTCCACCCACTCCAGAGCTGCGCTCACTATTCTGCTGGTGGAGTCACTGCGTACATACATTACATTACTTATCCTGTACTGATCCTGAGTTACATCCTGTATTATACCCCAGAGCTGCACTCACTATTCTGCTGGTGGAGTCACTGTGTACATACATTACATTACTTATCCTGTACTGATCCTGAGTTACATCCTGTATTATACCCCAGAGCTGCACTCGCTATTCTGCTGGTGGAGTCACTTTGTACATACATTACATTACTTATCCTGTACTGATCCTGAGTTATATCCTGTATTATACTCCAGAGCTGCACTCACTATTCTGCTGGTGGAGTCACTGTGTACATACATTACATTACTTATCCTGTACTGATCCTGAGTTATATCCTGTATTATACTCCAGAGCTGCACTCACTATTCTGCTGGTGGAGTCACTGTATACATACATTACTTATCCTGTACTGATCCTGAGTTATATCCTGTATTATACTCCAGAGCTGCACTCACTATTCTGCTGGTGGAGTCACTGTGTACATACATTACATTACTTATCCTGTACTGATCCTGAGTTACATCCTGTATTATACTCCAGAGCTGCACTCACTATTCTGCTGGTGGAGTCACTGTGTACATACATTACATTACTTATCTTGTATTGATCCTGAGTTATATCCTGTATTATACTCCAGAGCTGCACTCACTATTCTGCTGGTGGAGTCACTGTGTGCAGGGGAGGTTATCCTTTATAATCTCAGCTTTATAGATGGTAAATATAGGAGCGGTAGTCTCGGAGCTGCCCCCCTTCTCCCCGTCTCTTACATGATCCCATCATCATCTATATAACTCCTCGGTATGTGCACACAGGTCCAAAAATGACACAAATGTGACACAACCAGTTTTACCTGGAGAAAGGTGCAGAATAATGTAGAAAGTTGACACTTTCTCCGTATTGTGGGGTAACGCGCTCCCAGCAGTGCGGTTCTGAGATACATGTCCCGCGTAGGGAAGGTCTGAGCCTCTTTTTCTGGGTGCGGGTGGCAGTTTTGGGACCGTCACAGAAACACGAGGTGTGAAGTAAAGACGCAGCTCACAACATACTGCGGCCGGTGGAAGGGGGAGAAGTCGCTCGTGTGCTGTGACTCTCTCCAGTTGCACAAGGAGGTGGTCTTTATAGGAGGGCCGGACACTACGGAGCCCACCCACCGCCAGTACATCCGTGCCGGGCATAACACGCTGACAATTGCCAATTTCCATTCCGCTGCTTCATCTCAGAACCATAAAAATTCAAATTAGTGCAGATTTTTTGTATTTGCCTCAATGACCTGTATTTACATGAACCCCTAATGCCCCCCCCCCCCCCCCCGGTATAAAGATGTAATACCTGGAGCTGCTCTCTAATGGGGGCATTTGTGGGTGATACACTGTTATGGGGGATCTGTGGATGATACACTGTTATGGGGATATATGTGGGTGATACACTGTTATGGGGACATCTGTGGAGGATACACTGTTATGAGGACATCTGTGGGTGATACACTGTTATGGGGACATCTGTGGATGATACACTGTTATGGGGACATCTGTGGAGGATACACTGTTATGGGGACATCTGTGGAGGATACACTGTTATGAGGACATCTGTGGAGGATACACTGTTATGGGGACATCTGTGGAGGATACACTGTTATGGGGACATCTGTGGAGGATACACTGTTATGGGGACATCTGTGGGTGATACACTGTTATGGAGACATCTGTGGATAATACACTGTTATGGGGACATCTGTGGAGGATACACTGTTATGGGGACATCTGTGGGTGATACACTGTTATGAGGACATCTGTGGGTGATACACTGTTATGGGGACATCTGTGGATGATACTGTTATGGGGACATCTGTGGAGGATACACTGTTATGGGGACATCTGTGGAGGATACACTGTTATGGGGACATCTGTGGATGATACACTGTTATGGGGACATCTGTGGAGGATACACTGTTATGGGGACATCTGTGGATGATACACTGTTATGGGGACATCTGTGGGTGATACACTGTTATGGGGACATCTGTGGGTGATACACTGTTATGGCGACATCTGTGGATGATACACTGTTATGGGGACATCTGTGGATGATACACTGTTATGGGGACATCTGTGGGTGATACACTGTTATGGGGACATCTGTGGATGATACACGTTTATGGGGAGATCTATGGATGATACACTGTTATGGGGACATCTGTGGGTGATACACTGTTATGGGGACATCTGTGGGTGATACACTGTTATGAGGTCATCTGTGGGTGATACACTGTTATGGGGACATCTGTGGGTGATACACTGTTATGGGGACATCTGTGGGTGATACACTGTTATGAGGTCATCTGTGGGTGATACACTGTTATGGAGACATCTGTGGATGATACACTGATATGGGGACATCTGTGGATGATACACTGTTATGGGGAGATCTGTGGATGATACACTGTTATGGGGACATCTGTGGGTGATACACTGTTATGGGGACATCTGTGGGTGATACACTGTTATGGGGACATCTGTGGATTATACACTGTTATGGGGACATCTGTGGGTGATACACTGTTATGGGGACATCTGTGGGTGATACACTGTTATGGGGACATCTGTGGGTGATACACTGTTATGGGGACATCTGTGGATTATACACTGTTATGGGGACATCTGTGGGTGATACACTGTTATGGGGACATCTGTGGGTGATACACTGTTATGGGGACATCTGTGGGTGATACACTGTTATGAGGACATCTGTGGGTGATACACTGTTATGAGGACATCTGTGGAGGATACACTGTTATGGGGACATCTGTGGGTGATACATTGTTATGGAGACATCTGTGGGTGATACACTGTTATGGGGACATCTGTGGATTATACACTGTTATGGGGACATCTGCGGGTGATACACTGTTATGGGGACATCTGTGGGTGATACACTGTTATGGGGACATCTGTGGGTGATACACTGTTATGAGGACATCTGTGGGTGATACACTGTTATGGGGACTTATGTATCTCCGTGCTGGAGAATATGGAGCCTATATAGGTGCGTCATGTATACATTTTTATACTGTTGTGTAAATATTTTCTACATTCGACTTTGGACCTTATGTGAGTGAAAAGTGAGAGGGGGATTTGGGACTTTCCAATCAGATGTTGGGTGTTGTGCTCTCTGGCATCAGTAACCTCATGTGGCCCCCATGTTAAATCTCGAAAGTGAAAGCGTTGCGTGTTACCCCGCTGGCTCTGAATTTCAGACTTGTAGATAAACTCCTGACTGAGCAAAGGTCAACGCTACAGGACCTGGCCCGCATCCCAGGCAGTGCAGAGCGGCCCGCGGCCCAGGCAGTACAGGGCGGCCCGCATTCCAGGCTGTACAGAGCGGCCCGCGGCCCAGGCAGTGCAGAGCAGCCCGCGGCCCAGACAGTACAGAGCGGCCCGCATCCCAGGCAGTGCAGAGCGGCCCAGACAGTACAGAGCGGCCCGCGGCCCAGACAGTACAGAGCGGCCCGCATCCCAGGCAGTGCATAGCGGCCCGCCTCCCAGGCAGTACAGAGCGGCCCGCCTCCCAGGCAGTACAGAGCGTCCCACGTCCCAGGCAGTACAGAGCGTCCCAGGCAGTACAGAGCGGCCCGCGTCCCAGGCAGTACAGAGCGGCCCGCGTCCCAGGCAGTACAGAGCGGCCCGCGTCCCAGGCAGTACAGAGCGGCCCGCGTCCCAGGCAGTACAGAGCGGCGAGCGGCCCAGGCAGTACAGGGCGGCCCGCCTCCCAGGCAGTGCAGGGCGGCCCGCCTCCCAGGCAGTGCAGAGCGGCCCGCCTCCCAGGCAGTGCAGAGCGGCCCGCCTCCCAGGCAGTGCATTATATATTATAATATATCAGGATGTCAGTAACAGGGGGCGGGGCTGTGACAACCTCTCACACATGATATACGGGCTGGTTGTCAGTAGTAATAGATGAATAGCTGTTACTGTATATAAGATGTGTGGATCTCATGTCTGATCACAGTGTAATTATATTATATATAAGTGAAATCAGTAACAGGGGGCGGGGCTGTGACAACCTCTCACACATGATACACAGGCTGGTTGTCAGTAACAGGGGGCGGGGCTGTGACAACCTCTCACACATGATATACAGGCTGGTTGTCAGTAGTAATAGATGAATAGCTGTTACTGTATATAAGATGTGTGGATCTCATGTCTGATCACAATGTAATTATATTATATATCAGTGATGTCAGTAACAGGGGGCGGGGCTGTGACAACCTCTCACACATGATATACAGGCTGGTTGTCAGTAGTAATAGATGAATAGCTGTGACTGTATATAAGATGTGTGGATCTCATGTCTGATCACAGTGTAATTATATTATATATCAGTGATGTCAGTAACAGGGGGCGGGGCTGTGACAACCTCTCACACATGATATACAGGCTGGTTGTCAGTAGTAATAGATGAATAGCTGTTACTGTATATAAGATGTGTGGATCTCATGTCTGATCACATGTAATTATATTATATATCAGTGATGTCAGTAACAGGGGGCGGGGCTGTGACAACCTCTCACACATGATATACAGGCTGGTTGTCAGTAGTAATAGATGAATAGCTGTTACTGTATATAAGATGTGTGGATCTCATGTCTGATCACAGTGTAATTATATTATATATCAGTGATGTCAGTAACAGGGGGCGGGGCTGTGACAACCTCTCACACATGATATACAGGCTGGTTGTCAGTAGTAATAGATGAATAGCTGTTACTGTATATAAGATGTGTGGATCTCATGTCTGATCACAATGTAATTATATTATATATCAGTGATGTCAGTAACAGGGGGCGGGGCTGTGACAACCTCTCACACATGGTATACAGGCTGGTTGTCAGTAGTAATAGATGAATAGCTGTGACTGTATATAAGATGTGTGGATCTCATGTCTGATCACAGTGTAATTATATTATATATCAGTGATGTCAGTAACAGGGGGCGGGGCTGTGACAACCTCTCACACATGATATACAGGCTGGTTGTCAGTAGTAATAGATGAATAGCTGTGACTGTATATAAGATGTGTGGATCTCATGTCTGATCACAGTGTAATTATATTATATATCAGTGATGTCAGTAACAGGGGGCGGGGCTGTGACAACCTCTCACACATGATATACAGGCTGGTTGTCAGTAGTGATATTATTCGGGCACTATCCAGCTGTGTTATTTGGGCATTATTATTATGTAGGGATTGTATAGCGCTGATATTTGGGTTTTGTGGTGGTTTTCTTTGGACACTGTAGATGATGTTTTGCCCCGGGGTCTCCACTGATCTGTTCTTCCTCTGGATTGTAGAATATTACAGGACTTCTGTTATTCACCTAGGACTGGAGAATAATAATGACCTTCTCCTGTGGGTGTATTGTCATGCGATGGGATCTTTCTGTGTCGTATGACAGATAACACCTGCAGTACACGGGACGCACATTACGGGGTGGCGTTATTGTGGTATGGGGTGGGGAGACCCTCACTCACTGCTGTGGGGCGACGTTCCTTATTTTCCGGTGTGACTGAATCACTCGGCTCTTCACATTCCTGACATTTATCATAATTGTTCTATTTCCATCAGGGTTGGGTGCGGCGACCACTCGAAGGACCAGGGTGTCCAACAGTGGGGGGGCCTTAAAGAGCCACTCCACATAAACACACAACTGACGTGATCTCCACCAATGTGACCTGAGCTGCCGCTTCATTAGGGACCCCTCTAGTAAAGCGGAGAACAGTAGGTTTCTTAGCTCTGGAGGATCACAAGGTCTCCCAATAAAAATAAAGGACGCCCCCTATAGATAATATGTGACTCCAGAGGCTCCCAGGACGTCAGGGGGAGGAGCTATCATCAGTTCCGCGGTACAGTTGAGGGCGGAGCTATATCTCACCCTGCCTATGCGTTTCCTTCTCTTGACCTTTTTGTGGGTCTGAGTGTCGTTTGGACGACGTTTCAATACCGCAAAATGACTGACACTGGTACGTCGCCGCACTCGGCGCTATTAGAAGGCCACGCCCCCTTTTACAGACACAAATGAAAGTGTCGCTTGATTCGGTACAATTTCCGGGCAGCTTGTGGGGGACAGGTGATATTGGTAAAGCGGCTTCATTGCATTGATTACCTCCCTCCAGTGTATGTAGGTGTCATCCATGAATTATACACCGTGCACCACGTCCCTGACAGACGGTGTAAACATAGAGGGGAACCAGCAAGATCAGAAATGGCGTCAGTGGCCGGCAGAGGGTATTGCAGTCACTCGTCTCCCAGGACCAGTTGTCCCCCATGTGTCGCCACATTACGCCCGGGCTGTGGTTGGGACGCGTGTTGTCATGCAGGCCCCGGCTCGTTCTATATACCGTCCTGTGAGTAGGATTTTGGCATAGCTGAGCGGGGTGAGGCCTGTCAGGCAGGTGATGACTCTCACTGACACCTCATGTTCATAATAACCAAATATTCTACGGACTGTCTCCATTCCCATCCGAGACCGGTGATTATACAGTCACTTACAGAGACTGCCCATATGTACCATGTTATATACAGACCCCTACAGACTACCCATATGTACCATGCTATATACAGTCACCTACAGATTACCCATATGTACCATGCTATATACAGTGACCTACAGAGACTACCAATATGTACCATGCTATATACAGTGACCTACAGAGACTACCAATATGTACCACACTATATACAGACCCCTACAGAGACTCCCCATATGTACCATATTATATACAGACCCCTACAGACTACCCATATGTACCATGCTATATACAGTGACCTACAGAGACTACCCATATGTAACATGCCATACACAGTCACCTACAGACTACCCATATGTGCCATGTTATATACAGACCCCTACAGACTACCCATATGTACCTTGCTATATACAGTCACCTACAGACTACCCATATGTACCATGCTATATACAGTCACCTACAGACTACCCATATGTGCCATGTTATATACAGACCCCTACAGACTACCCATATGTACCTTGCTATATACAGTCACCTACAGACTACCCATATGTACCATGCTATATACAGTGACCTACAGAGACTACCAATATGTACCATGCTATATACAGTGACCTACAGAGACTACCAATATGTACCATGCTATATACAGTCACCTACAGACAACCCATATGTACCACACTATATACAGACCCCTACAGAGACTCCCCATATGTACCATATTATATACAGACCCCTACAGACTACCCATATGTACCATGCTATATACAGTGACCTACAGAGACTACCCATATGTAACATGCCATACACAGTCACCTACAGACTACCCATATGTACCATGCTATATACAGTCACCTACAGACTACCCATATGTGCCATGTTATATACACACCCCTACAGACTACCCATATGTACCTTGCTATATACAGTCACCTACAGACTACCCATATGTACCATGCTATATACAGTCACCTACAGACTACCCATATGTGCCATGTTATATACAGACCCCTACAGACTACCCATATGTACCTTGCTATATACAGTCACCTACAGACTACCCATATGTACCATGCTATATACAGTCACCTACAGACAACCCATATGTACCACACTATATACAGACCCCTACAGAGACTCCCCATATGTACCATATTATATACAGACCCCTACAGACTACCCATATGTACCATGCTATATACAGTGACCTACAGAGACTACCCATATGTAACATGCCATACACAGTCACCTACAGACTACCCATATGTACCATGTTATATACAGTCACCTACAGACTACCCATATGTACCATGTTATATACAGACACCTACAGAGACTACCCATATGTACCATGCTATATACAGAACAATCCTATACATATGCAGGCACGTACAGACTTGGACTATTATAAGTATATCACATTCTAGTACAGAGTCTACCCATATGTACCATGCTATATACAGTCTATAGAGCATTCCTATACATATACAGGCACTGTACAGACCCGGGCTATTATAAGTATAGGCACAGTGCTGTGGCATTTGGGTGTTGCCCCAGAGCCCCAGGAATGCGCCCTGTTTGGTCCAGCCGGTCACCTCCCATCCCAGAATCAACAGGGCAGCCCTGCGCCAAGTGCCCGTGGAATACACACAGTTCATATAATAGAATAGTAACCCCTTCTCTGCCAATCACAGCACCCCATATGAATCCCCTCCTTTCCAATCATAGATCTAAGTATCATAACCCCTTTCCATGCCAATGTACTGCATTAACCCCTTCCGTCCCAGTCACCGGTATTTATCGTTTCCTTGCTAGTCATAGGTCTAGATATTGCAATCTTTAATATTAACCCTTTCCCAGCCAGTACCGAGTATAGTCAGAGCGCGTATGACTCAAGATATATAGGGGATTAAAGTTACCTACAGGTCTCATGTTGACCCCATGGCGGTTCCTGCAGACATGACTACCTGTGACCCCAGGGTTATTCATTATACAAGTATTATCTCCAGTGAGAGTGTTATAATCTATAATTATTATCCCTCTTTCATTTGTGGTTCATGAATCATCACACACCATTAGGTGGAGTTCACTGAAGACTAATTACTGGGCTGAGGTAGACAGGACAAGATTAAGGAGCCGATATCAATGAGGAACATGAGGGGTTAAGGTCTATTTGCATTACATGATAGCGTGGCTATTATTATTATGTATGCTCCTACCCACGATTCATTGTCCTATTCTGCCTTCACTTTTCATATAAACAAATCGAGAGCCAGAGAAAGGAGTTTTCCGATTATACACCCAACTGGGTCTCATGACCTTACGTAACACCCAGCGATTACCAGTGTAATGTATATGAATATAATTCCAGAACCCAATGCCCAGCTCTGCCTGTGTATTCATGTACAAACATGCAAACTTCTAATAGAGTTCAATATACGCACGTATACAATGTAAGGTGGGGCCTGCGGGTACCGCCATGGGGTCCACATGAATACATTATAACACATGAGATAATACACGTATAATGAATGCCCCTGCGGTCATAGCACTCCTAAGGGTAGTCGCTCCAATGGATCTCGCCCGTCACAATGAATTCCGCATCCAGCAATAAGCACTGGGGTAGCTTGCAACTGTTTCTTGCAATTTTGTCACCCAGGACATTGGGCCCAGACTACACATGTCTCCGGGTCACTCTGGCTGTATGATGGATATCTCTGCAGGGAGTAACTATAGGTGGCGCAGTCATATCCAGGCCCTGATGATTGTGGGGCCACATAAGAGATCAGCACTACTATAACCGCCGTGTGGTAGTTGTGGTTCTGTAACCGGTTTTCCATTGGAGACCAAAGTTCTACTTGAAAGCCGGAGAGTTCAGAATCCCCCCCCCCCCCCACCATCTTAATTATCCTCCATAATCAGAACTTATAAACTCCAAACCTGTCCAGCTACCTCACTACGGTGCCAAGAACCTTCCCAATTATAATGGAGTTCCCCTTTAAGAATATATTGATTTCCGTCACCCTCTCCCCCCCCCCCCCCCCCCCTCTCCCCCATATTTCTGATTTCAGAGCGGAATGTGGACAGGTTCAGACACTATCATAATTCACAGCGGTATTGTATTACATACCAGTAACTCTTTCACTGCCGCTGGTGATTCTCCGGAGTGTTGCATTTCCAGCCAGACAACATGTAAATTAATGGCGCTCTCACACGGGTATTCTGTACGTTTTCTGGTATTTGTGCAGCAGTTTTATAACATTGACCGCGATGCGAAAAAAATGTGAACACCCAAAAAGCGACTATACGGCTTTATTTTTCTTTTTTTACTGTTCTGCTTCCATTTACCAGTATGGAGGATTTTGGGGACCATGTTTGATGTTCATCTTTACATATACAGTAATGGCTGCCGTGTACTTCTGGCCATACACATTGAATTTCAGCAGGGGCCAACTATATAATAAGTATGGGGGTCTCCTGACTCTATTCTGATGGCAAATGTTGGGGTTAAGAATGATCGGGAATCCTGGATTCCACCACACCCGATCCCTTGTTCCCGCAGGGACTAATCTGCTGCCTGAGGGACCTGTCCGTTTTATTCCACTAAAAAACATGCTCTGCCGAGCCGAGTGCGCGTGTATATGGGGGGGGGATAGCTGCGGCACAACGCGCGCTCACCCAGCAGCATCTCTTGTCCCTGTCCTGCGCGCCGCCCGTGTTCCCAGGAAATCCTTAGTTTTAATTAATTCCAGACAAGTTCTCATTAAAGGATTATTATGTCGTAACATTGTACCTGTAATCACTGAGACGAAGAACATTCTGAGGAATCACCGACATCACATGACCCGCGGCTGGTTACGGAGAAGCGGTGACGATTTATTTCCACTTAATTTGATTCTTCATCTTGATAATTAGCATTAATATACACTAATACTGAGCTGAGCAGATCTGAGGGCAGCGCGGCTCTTCTGAGCTCTCTAATAATTGCGGCTTCCTACAAGTGTGAACCCATCCGGCTGCGATCACGCTCACGATTAGGCCGGGGTGCACAAACTTACAGCGATTTTTCGTTTGTCCGTCGCACTAGGAATTTTGTATGTAGCCTTAGACTTGTACATATTCATTTATAATATATACACCAGCCCAAACATTCTTAGACTAGAATATAGGTGAGGTACAAACAATCCTTAAATTTCTGCCTGTCACCCTAGAGAGGGTGCGCCCCCTCATCCTGCCGCCCCCACCCTCCCTCTAGATTGAGGCTCACGTCAGGTGAAGTGTTTACAAACGACTGTAATGTAATGAATGATCCGGAGATCGCACAGCAATGATCTAATCCTCATCACCGCTGAGACTGCAGCCACCCCTGCTGGACATAACCTGTACTGCAACATTACTCAAATTTGTTGTTAATTTCCCGTAATTTATGACCAATTCCTCCCATCTCCTCCCACATCAAATGTTTGCACTGGAGTCCGCAGATGTAACCCCTACAGAAGCCCATATATTGCACCCCACCCATCCCTATAGCGTGATGTATGCAGCCACCTTGCTTCACAAAGCCACATAGTGCTATGTGTAGAGCACGAGGTGCATTTCATTCTGGGTATAACCAGTTCACTATGTTAATCTTTGGTAGATACGGTGATAATATGTTACGGAGATCACTTGTGCCTAGTGGATCATAGCCGATGCTGTTAGCAGTAATAAAAGGTCGATTCTATACGTGACCAAACAGAATATTATGATGAATACGCCGGTTTTTGGTCTGACCTTTAATATTTCCTTTTTTTTCTTTTTTGCAGAGACAATTGCTCCATAGAACACTCACTTACTGAGCGAGACACCACAAAACCCACAACGATGGAGCGAAAAATCACTCACACGGTGAAGCAAACTGTGGTGACCCAAGTTGTGAAGCAGACGCATAGCAGAGTGGAGACCCATGGTCTTCATACTCATCATTCATCCCATACTGTGAGTTACCAGGAGTCCAGGAATAGCACTGAATCCAAAGACGACCGTGCTCTCCAAGCCCACCGTAATGGATCCCTGAGCCACCATGAGACTCTAAAAACCACTGATCCTACCAAAGCCTCCCCCAGCATTGGAGGCTTTATAGTACCTCATACAAAGGACAAAGTGACCATCTACCAAGCTATAGTGACAAACCTTGTGTCTGAGGAGGTCGCTGTGCCACTGCTGGAAGCCCAGGCCGCCACTGGTGGCATTATCCAGCTGTCAAATAACCAAACACTATCTGTAGAGGCAGCAATACAACAAGGAGTTGTCGGAGCCGAGTATCAACCAAAGCTGATTATTGCAAACGGTGCGGTGCTGGGCTATAAAGGCCGAGAAGAAACCTTGTCTCTGTACCAAGCATTCAAGAAAGGTTTGGTTAGTAAAATGGACACCGTGCGTTTCTTGGAGGCCCAAGTAGCCACTGGAGGGATCATCGACCAAGTGAATGGCAGCCGTGTATCCGTGTCTGAGGCCCTGAAGCTAAACTACATAGATGAACATCTGCTGAAAACCCTCACTGAAGGTTCAGAACTTTCCAAGTGCTACCTCAACCCCAACACAAAAGACGACTCCACATACCAGGAACTCACGTCCAAATGCTTCACGGATCCCGGTACCGGGCTACTACTCTTTCCACTCCATGAAACCCTGCAAGGACTGAGGAAACCTGTAACATCTGATCAGTTATTCAAGGCCAATATCATTACTCAAGTTCAATATGATGAAATCAATCAAGGCAAACAGATCATTCAAAGTCTGGGAGAACTACAAGAGGTGCATCGATATTTGCAAGGTGAGCCGAGCATTGGGGGAGTCTACATCGAGAGCACCAAGGAAAAAATGAGCGTATATCAAGCCATGAAGAAAAACTTCCTTCCATCGGACACTGCAGTTGCTCTTTTGGAAGCTCAGGCGGCCTCCGGATTCATTATAGACCCCGTAAAGAACAGACGTTTCACCGTCACCGAAGCAATTCAGGAGGAACTGATCGGACTTGAGCTCAAAGAGAAACTGCAGACCGCCGAAAGAGCAGTGACCGGATTCAATGACCCTTACACTGGGAATAAGATTTCCCTTTTCCAAGCCATAAAAAAAGAACTAATTGACAAAAAGTTGGGCGTTACTTTGCTTGAAGTCCAAATTGCAACCGGAGGAATAATTGACCCATTTCACAGCTTCCATGTCCCATTACAAGTTGCATATCAGCGTGGCTTACTTGATAAAGATATAGAAAAAGTAATATTTCACCCAACAAATGACTTTTCTTGGTTCCTGGATCCAAACACTGATGACTTGGTCACTTACCAGGAATTGCGGAAGAGATGTACAATGGATCCCGAGTCAAACACATTTATGTTTCCCGTGAAACTCTCTTTCAATGGCTTAAGGGGAAAGGTTACAAGTGATGAATTGCTGGACTCTCTGATCATTGATAAGACCACTTATGATCTCCTACAGCAGGGCAAGATCTTGGTTCAAGATGTAGCCGCACAGGAGAAGGTAAGACGGTACCTTCAGGGGACTGGGTGTATAGCAGGAGTGGCTGTAGTATCTACTAATGAAAGAAAAAACATTTATCAAGCCATGAAAGAACATCTTCTTATGCCAGGGACTTCCATAGCCCTGTTAGAAGCTCAGGCTGCCACTGGGTATCTGGTCGACCCTATGAAGAATCTGAAATTCTCCGTGGAAGAAGCTGTGAAAAACGGACTGATTGGGACAGAGGTTTATGAAAAACTTCTCTCTGCAGAAAAAGCCGCCAGAGGCTACAAGGATCCTTCTTCTGGAGAAAGCCTTTCCCTATTTCAAGCCATGAAAAAGGGATTTGTGACACAAAATCATGGTATCCATCTCCTGGAAGTCCAGTTTGCTACTGGTGGAATTATCGATCCTTTAAAGAAACATCGTGTTCCCGAGGAGGTAGCTTACACACGAGGCTTCCTTGACAAAGAAATGAATAAGTCTTTTCTTGACCCTACCGATGACCTAAAAGGATTTTTTGATCCAAATGCAAAACAAAACCTCACCTATGGACAGTTACTGGAGCGATGTCTGGTTGACGCTCATACAGGACTCTACTTGATTCCAGTGTTTGACAATGCCCACGATGCTCTAAAAACACCCCATTCCTTTATAGAATACCAAGTCAAAAAGAATTTAGATCAGATAAAACTAACCGGAACATCGGGAAAATTCAAAGGACAAGTTGTTAGCATGTGGCAGCTTCTCTTCTCAGAATATTTCACCACTGAGTTCAGAGAATCTCTCTTTAAACAGTATAAGTCAGGGAGTCTCTCGGTAGAAGAGTTGTCTAGCAAAGTCGAGGCCGCCATTCAAGATCTGGTGTCCTCTACTAAAGTCACCTTTGAAGGGCTGAGAGTCTCTGTTACTCCTGGGCAGCTGTTCGAGTCTGAAATTATTGACAAGGATTTGTTCGAAAAGTTACAACAAGGTGAAGCTTCTGCTAAGGACGTGGTGAATATCGACACGGTTAAGAAATACCTGCAAGGTACAGGAAGCATTGGTGGACTCCTCCTAACTGATACTCAAGAAAAGATGAGCATCTACCAAGCAAAGAGAAAAGGTTTCCTAAGGCCTGGAACCTCCTTAATTCTTCTTGAAGCTCAAGCAGCAACGGGTTTCATAACTGACCCGGTAAAAAGCAAAAAATATTCTGTTGATGATGCTCTGAAGGCGAATATAATTGGTCCAGAGGTCTATGAGAAGCTGCTTTCTGCGGAAAAATCCGTCACCGGTTATAAGGATCCCTATACCGGAGAGGTTATTTCTCTGTTTCAGGCTATGAGCAAAGACTTAATTGTCAAAGATCATGGCATTCGACTTCTAGAAGCTCAAATTGCCACTGGAGGGATCATCGATCCCATCAATAGCCATCGGATTCCAGTGGAAGTTGCTTATAAACGGGGATATTTTGACAAGAAAATGAATGTAATACTCTCAGATCCCAGTGATGACACTAAAGGGTTTTTTGATCCAAACACCAGCGAAAATCTCACTTACCTGCAGCTGAAGGAACGATGCGTTACAGACCCCGCCACGAGCCTTTGTCTTCTTCCACTGTTCAGCAGGAAGCGTCAGCTCAATATCAACGATTACATCAAAGATTCCTTCAGAAACTTGGAGATTTACGTGAGATATGGAAGATTTAAGGGGCAAACGGTCTCTGCCTGGGTTCTCATAAACTCTGAGTACTTTAATGAATGGAGGAGAAGAGAGATTCTGGAGCAGTTTCGGCTGAGGAAAGTGACGATTGAACAAGTCGTCATATTGATTGAGGAAGAAATAAAAAAATGGACCGAGATCTGTGTTCCTGCATTGAGGGGACAGGTCAACCTTTATGACTTGTTGGAGTATGAGATGATTGACAAAGATCTATTTGAACAAGTTTTAGAGGGTAAATTGACAGCAGATGATGTATTTAAGATGGAGACCGTTCAGAGGTACTTGCGTGGGTCTGGTGTCCTTGGTGGAATCCTCATTCAACCCTCTAACCAAAGAATCGGTTTCTATGAAGCAACAAAGAAGAATATCCTACAGACCAGCACAGTATTACCCCTATTAGAAGCCCAGGCAGCCACTGGGAGTATCATAGACCCAGTGAAGAACCAAAGACTGTCAGTAGATGAAGCCCTCAAAGCAAAAGTTATAGACTCCCATATTTACAACAGACTTGTTTCTGCCGAGGAAGCCTTAACTGGTTACAGGGATCCATTTTCAGGAAAGAAAATCTCACTCTTCCAAGCCATGAAGAAAGGTCTCATAGAAGAAAAGCACGCCAAACAGCTCTTGGAAGCACAACTAGCCACTGGTGGAATAATTGACCCTATACACAACTTCCATATCCCAAGTTCAGTGGCCAAGAAACTTGGTTATATTAATGAAGAAGTGCATGAAAGTCTATCTCATCCTACTGATGACTCCAAGTCCTTCTATGACCCAAGTACTAAAGAAAATGTTACTTACTCAGACCTCCTCAGTCGATCACAGAAAGATGAATCCACTGGCATCTATTTGCTTCCATTGCCCCAAGACTTTGCTGAAGTTCCGGTACAGAACATTTACACCGATGAGGAGGTACAACTGGCCTTCAAAAATACCAGAATTGAAGAAAGAAATACCACAGTTTGGGAATTGATTCACTCCGGATACTTCACAGAAGAGCAAAGGGTTGAAATCCTGGAAAAATATAAGTCCAAGAAAGTGTCCCTGGAAGAGCTGATCACAGAAATTTTGCAAATAGTCAAGAACAATGAGATCAAGATGACGACTCATCTAAGTTTTCAAGGACTGAGAGGAAAAGTGCCGGTGGTATGGCTCCTGGACCTTGGAATTATCACACAGAAAACATTCAATGAGCTAGTTCAAGGTATCGCGTCCATCGAGGAAGTCTCCGAGTTGGACCATGTGAAGAAATGTCTACAAGGCACAGGGTGCATCACGGGAGTTTTCCTACCATCAACAAAGGAGAAGATGAGTATTTATCAAGCAATGAAAAAGAACCTCGTCATGCCTGCCTATGGTGTAATGCTATTAGAGGCTCAGGCAGCAACTGGGTTTATAATTGACCCAATAAAGAACGAGAAACATACAGTGGACAGTGCTGTGAAATCCGGAGTTGTGGGGCCCGAACTTCATGAAAAACTCTTGATTGCAGAAAGCGCAGTGACTGGATACATTGATCCTTATACGGGAAACAAGATCTCGCTGGGTGAAGCTATTAACAAAGAACTTGTTCCAGAAAAGGAAGGTCTTCCACTCCTACAAGCCCAGCTAGCTACCGGAGGAATTGTAGATCCAATTCATTGTCATTATGTTCCATTGCAAGTCGCTCACAAGATGGGATTTCTGGATGAAGAATTATCCAAACAAACAGACACCCTAAAAATGTACTTTGATCCAAACGTGAAAGAAAAGCTGAGTTACCAGCAACTGAAAGAAAGATGTTACAGTGACCCAGAAACCGGCTCTTTGCTTCTGCCCCTTTCAGAAAGCGCAGCCTTTTACGCTGAAGGGCATCTCATTGATGTATTAAAATCCGTTCCGGTTAATGTTAATGCCGGTAGATTCAAAGGCCAAAGTGTGTCTCTGTGGGAGCTTCTGAATTCAGAGTACGTGAGCGTCGAGAAACTGAAAGAACTACTTCATATCTACAAAAACAGTAGTACCGAAGTTCTACAGGAGATCATCAAAACCGTCACCACCATCATTGAGGAAACGGATGCAAGCAGCACAAAAATCAAATTTAAGGGCCTCCGAAAACAGGTGTCTGCAAGTGATCTCTTCCAGTCAAATGTCATAGACAAGCAAACTCTGGACGAGCTAAATCTAGGGAAGAAAACCATAGTCGAAGTGACCGAAATGGACAATGTGAAACGCTATCTGCAAGGTACAAATTGTATTGCGGGAATTCTCCTACAGTCCACCAACACCAAGATGAGTATCTATGAGGCAATGCTGAAACGCATCCTGAGACCTGGAACTGCTCTGGTCCTCCTAGAAGCTCAGGCAGCCACTGGGTTTATTGTGGATCCAGTTCAGAATAGGAAGTTATCAGTGGACGAAGCTTTGGCTGAAGGGTTCATAGGACTTGAAGTACATGCGAAGCTACTCTCTGCCGAACAAGCAGTAACTGGATACACTGATCCATACTCTGGGGAGAAAATCTCCCTGTTTCAAGCCATGCAGAAAAACCTAATAGTTGAATGTCATGGAATCCGTCTTCTGGAAGCTCAGATTGCCACAGGCGGTATTATTGATCCAGTGCATAGTCACAGAGTTCCTGTAGAGGTTGCCTATAAGCGTGGTTATTTCGATGAGGACATGAATAAGACCCTTTTAGATCCCAGTGATGACACCAAAGGTTTCTTTGACCCCAACACTCACGAGAACCTGACCTATCTACAGCTCGTAGAACGATGTATCCAGGACCCTGAAACTGGATTGTATCTCCTACAGGTAGTAAAGAAGGGAGAAAACTACTTCTATATTACTGATCAAATGAAATCAGATCTAAAATCAAGACACATCAGACTGCAGATTGGAAAATTTGCCAATCAAACCGTAACCATCTGGGAAATCCTCTCGTCCCACTATTTTACAGAGCTGAAAAAGAGAGAGTTAGTTAAACTGTACACAGTGGGCGTGCTTAGCATAGAGCAACTCATCTCCAGCCTCACCACCATCATTGAAGAGTATGAAGCCACAAGCAGCATTCTGAAATTTCAAGGGATCCGGGGTCAAGTGAGCGCTACGGAGTTGTACAACTCTGATATTATTGACAAAAAGACCATGGATGATCTAAAGGAGGGCAGACAATCTGTAGAGTCCATTTCTCAACTGGAAAATGTTAAGAGGTACCTAAAAGGAACCGGCTGTATTTCTGGTGTTCTAATCTTACCCAACAAAGAAACCATCAGCATTTTTGAGGCTATGAAGAGAGGTATTATCTCAAGAGACATTGGCTTGATACTTCTGGAGGCTCAAATCTCAACAGGATTTCTAGTGGATCCCTCAAAGAATCAGGCCCTCTCCATCTCCGAGGCACTGTCTGCAGGTCTGATTAGTGAGGATGACCACCAACAGCTTGACATTGCTGAAAAAGCATTTACTGGATTTACTGACCCAGAATCTGGTAGAAAAATCTCTCTCTTCCAAGCAATTAAGAAAGGAATACTACCCAAAGAGCAAGGGATACCTCTCTTGGATTCCCAGTTGGCTACTGGGGGTATTGTCGATCCCATTAATAGTTACAGACTTCCTTTACATGTGGCCTACAGAAAGGGTTATTTGGATGAAGACCTTTACATTCTGATATCCGATTCTGTTAATGGAAGGAAAGGATTTGTGGACCCCAACACACATGAAAGGCTTACATACAAAGACTTGCTGGAGCGATGTGTCAAAGATGCAGAAACCGGAACGTACCTAGTGCAAGTAGCTGAGAAGCGCGACGACTACTTTTACATTGATGACCCAACTAAAAAGCTTCTCATATCAACTGCTGTGAAGATGAATGAGGGCAAGTTCAAGGGTCAGGACATTTCATTGTGGGATCTTTTGTGCTCAACCTACATTTCTGAAGAAAATCGAAAAGACTTAATTAAGAAATACAAGTTGAAGACCTCAAATTCAATTAAAGAGATAATAAGTATAATTCTTTCAATTATCGAAGACAAGGAGAAAGGTCAGAATGACATCTGGTTCCAGGGATTGCGAAAACTGGTCACCGCATCAGAACTGTTCGACGCCGGTATAATCAGCAAAGAAACTCTGGATGGGCTACAGCAGGAACCAAAGACGGTGGTTGATGTAGCTCAAACTGAGTCAATTAGAAGATATCTTGGGGGGTCCAGTTGCATTGCTGGCGTACTTATCCCTTCAAAACATGATCCCACCCAAAAGGAAAAGTTGAACATCTATGACGCTTTACTAAGACGCTTACTAAGACCTGGAACCGCTCTGGTCCTGCTGGAAGCTCAGGCAGCTACCGGCTTTGTAATTGATTGCGTACACAACACAAAACTTTCAGTGGATGAAGCTTTACCTGCTGGACTGATTGGCCATGAAATCTATGAAAAACTTTTATGTGCAGAAAAAGGAGTAACTGGCTACACCGATCCCTACACAGGTGACAAAATCTCCTTGTTCCAAGCCATGCAGAAGGACCTAATTGTTAAAGAACATGGCGTTCGCTTACTGGAAGCCCAGATTGCAACTGGCGGCATTATTGACCCAGTGCACAGTCACCGTGTCCCTGTGGAGGTGGCATACAAACGAGGTTACTTTAATGAAGACCTGAACCAGATCCTTTCAGATCCCACAGAGGACACAAAAGGATTCTTTGATCCAAACACTCACGAGAACCTCACCTACCTGCAGCTCCTCCAGAGGTGTGTGAAGGACCCAGACACTGGTTTATATATGCTTGAATTGAAACACAACAGGTTCTCTCTATCCCAGATCCAAACTACATTAAGAACCAGAATGATTCAAGTCAGTACTGGAGAATTCCAAGGAAAAAGCGTTTCCATCTGGGAGCTTCTTAACTCCAAACACATTTCAAATGAGAAAAGAGATGAGTTACTGAAAAAGTATGAAACTGGAATATTGACTATTGAAGACATTATAAAGATGGTCATCAAAATCATTACAGAAGAGACGGTAAATGTTTCCAAAGTCGATACAACAGACTCGTCTAATCAAGATGTCCAAGTTCAGGAGCTCCTCCAGGCAGAACGAGTGGATATATCTTTGGGTGACTTCAAAGGACAAAGTCTATCACTGTGGGAGCTTCTGAATTCACGTTATTTCTCCCAAGATAAAAGATTAGAAATTCTTCAGAGGCTGAAATATGGGACTTTAACCATTCAGGAAACTATTATATATGTCATTAAGATCATCACTGAGGCTGAGTCTATAAAGACTACGATATTCCAGCAAAATGTGGGAGTAACGGGAGACGAATCGGTAGAAGCAGAAACTTCTGTACAAGATGACGAAATTCAAAGAGCGCTGCAAAGCATAAACCTACATGTCGAGAAAGGGCAGTATGCAGGACAAGAGGTTTCCGTGTGGGATCTTCTTCACTCCAGATACATCTCTGATCAGACACAACAAGAGTTGTTAGAAGATTACAAGTTAACAGTCCAAGACATCATGGAGATGGTTATACAGTCAATCAAAGAGGCTGATCAAAAAGGCAAATCCGCATTAATGCTTGAATATAATTTGAAAGAGGATATTTACAACACTCTACTGACTGTCAAGATTGATGTTACTGAAGGCGAGTTTAAGGGGCAGACACATACTCTCTGGGATCTACTGAGCAGCAAGTACTTTTCGAAGGAGAAGAAGCAGGAGCTTCTTGACAAGTTTAATTCTGGAAAAATAAGTGTAGAGAAGCTGATAAAAATGATCATAACCATTATTTCAGAGACAGAAGAGCGTAGGAGACAGCTGAAATTTAAGGGCCTCAGAAGACAAGTTACAGCAACCGAACTTCTCACATCGGAAATCATTGATCAGAACATGTTGACTGAGCTGGCTCAAGGAAGAAAGACCGTGGAAGAGGTGACCCAAATGGACAGTGTAAAGAGGTACCTGGAAGGAACGAGCTGTATTGCAGGAGTGCTTGTACCATCTCTAAAAGATCCTTCGAAGAAAGACAAGATGACCATATATAACGCCATGTTAAAGAACATCCTTAGACCAGGAACGGCACTTGTCCTTCTTGAAGCTCAGGCAGCTACCGGATTTGTAATTGACCCAGTGAATAATAAGAAGCTCTCTGTGGACGAAGCTGCCTCTGCCGGTATAATTGGCTCAGAACTTCACAAAAAGCTCCTGTCAGCAGAAAGAGCAGTAACTGGATATAAAGATCCATACACTGGAGACAAGATCTCCCTCTTCCAAGCCATGCAGAAGGACCTTATTGTGAAAGATCATGGTATTCGCCTCCTTGAGGCCCAGATTGCCACGGGAGGCATCGTTGACCCAGTGCACAGTCATCGTGTTCCTGTGGAAGTCGCTTATAAACGAGGCTACTTTGATGAAGAGATGAATCAAATCCTTTCAGACCCCACAGATGACACTAAAGGATTCTTTGATCCAAACACTCATAAGAACCTCACCTACCTGCAGCTGCTCAATAGATGTATCCAGGATCCAGAAACTGGACTCTGCATGCTGGATATGAAAGCCAAAACTGCTTTACCAACAAGCAAGACCTTAGAAGCTTCCTTGACATCTCACACTCTCCAGGTTAAAACCGGTCAGTATAAAGACCAGACTATTTCCATCTGGGTACTCCTCCATTCTGAATATTTTACAGAGGAAAAGAGACAACTTCTCCTGAAACAATACAAATCAGGAACCATCAGTATAGAGGAACTAATCACAACTATTATAACAACCATTGAAGAATGGGAACACAAAGGGGCCGGTCAGTTTGTTAAGGAATCCAGCACAACTCAACAAGAGCAAGAAGAAAAGCCGGAAGATCGCCTAAAGTCTGAGTTAGTGGAGGTTACCAAAGGCAAGTCCGAGGGACAGAAGGTCCCAGAGACTGAAAATATGGCTGTTGCTGAGGAGACCGATGGCATTGTATCTCCTTTAGATAAACCAAAGAAAACGTCTACCGATGAAGATCTCCATAAAACGTTAAATATCTTTACTGTTCGTGTAAAAAAGGAAGAATTCCAAAGTAAAAGGGTGTCTCTTTGGGATATCCTTCACTCTAAATACATCTCAGAAGAACAGAGAAATACACAGCTAAACAAATACCAGACCTCTTTAGAAAAAGTGAAACAAACCATTAAAAAGTTAGTTGAAGGCTCAGAAAAAAAAAGTGACCTAGATATACAACAGGAATTAGGAGTTAAGCTCACTGTGGTCACTGCCGGAGAATTCACAGGACAAAACCTTTCTGTGTGGTTCCTTCTTCACTCTAAATACATCACTGAGAAGAAGAGAAAAGAACTGATAGAAAAATACAGGTCAGGGGCATTGACCATAGAGGAACTTTTGAAAACCATCGTAACAATCATTGAAGAGACTGAAAAAAGTCACAATTTGAAATTTAAGGGTTTCAGGAGACCGGTGACCGCCACTGAACTGCTGCAATCTGAAATCATTGATCAGAATACTCTGAATGAGTTGAACCAAGGCAGTAAGACCGTAGAGGAGGTCACTCAGATGGACAACGTTAAAAGATATCTTGAAGGAACCAGCTGTATTGCTGGTGTGTTTGTGACCTCAAAGAAAGATCCTTCACAAAGAGACAAAAAGACCATCTATGATGCCATGTTTAACCGTATTCTACGACCTGGAACAGCTTTGGTCCTTCTCGAAGCTCAAGCAGCTACTGGATTTGTGATCGATCCTATTGAGAACAAGAAACTTTCTGTAGATGAAGCTTTATCTGCGGGATTGATTGGACGAGAGATTTATGATAAACTGTTGTCAGCAGAAAGAGGAGTCACTGGCTACAAAGATCCCTACACTGACGGAAAAATCTCATTATTCCAAGCCATGAAAAAAGATCTTATTGTGAAAGATCACGGAATCCGCCTTCTGGAAGCCCAGATTGCCACAGGGGGCATCATCGACCCAATACACAGTCACCGTGTCCCTGTGGAGGTGGCGTACAAACGAGGTTACTTTGATGAAGAAATTAACCAGATCCTTTCCGATCCCACAGATGATACAAAGGGATTCTTTGATCCAAACACTCACGAGAACCTCACCTACCTGCAGCTCCTCCAGAGGTGTGTGAAGGACCCAGACACTGGATTAAGCATGTTGGAAGTCGGTGTAAACAAGTTTCCTTCTACTCAGATAGGCATTGAGACGATCTTAAAGTCAAAAAATATTACTGTCCGTCAAGGTCCGTTTAAAGGAAAGGATATTGCCATCTGGGAAATTCTAAATTCTGAACAAATTTCAGTGGAACAAAGAGAAGAACTGTTAAGAAAATACAAATCTGGGACTTTATCCATTGATGAACTGATCAATATAATCACAAAAATCATTCATACCAAAGAGGAAACCTCAACAGAAACAACAGTTCAGACGTTACTCCAGTCACACACATTGGACGTGTCTGTGGGTGACTTCAGGGGACAGAATGTGTCCGTGTGGGAACTTCTGCATTCCCGATATATCTCAGAAGACAAAAGAAAAGGGATACTAGAAAAGTTAGAATCGGGCGCTCTCAGCATACAAGAAGCCATTACGATCCTCTTTACCATCATCACCGAAACTGAGGACTTCAATACTTCTACTGTACATCAAGATGTCACAGCAGCTGAGCCAACGGCATCGAATCCCTCCATCCAGGATGATGGAATAGAAAAGGCTCTACGGAGCATCAACATTGATGTCATGAAAGGACAGTATGCTGGACAGCAGATCTCGGTGTGGGACCTCATTCACTCCAGATACATACCAGAGGGCAGAAGGCAAGAACTTCTAGGCAATTACAAGCTAACGGTAGAAGACATAATACAGATCGTTGCACAGTCTATTGAAAAGGCAGATCAAAAAAGAGGCAAGTCAACACTTCATGCAGATTACAATGTGAAGACGGAAACCTATAATACTCTACAGACTGTACAGACGGAGGTTACTCTGGGAGAGTTTAAGGGTCAGAAACATTCATTGTGGGAACTTTTGAACACCAAATACTTTTCAGAAGAGAAGAAATTAGATCTGCTAAAAAATGTTGATTCTAACGCGATTAGTATTAACAAACTCATTAAGATAATCACCACTCTTATAGAGGAGACAGAAGAGCGTAGCAAGAATTTGAAATTTAAGGGCCTCAGAAGACAAGTTACAGCAACCGAACTTCTCACATCGGAAATCATTGATCAGAACATGTTGACAGAGTTGACTCAAGGAAGAAAGACCGTGGAAGAGGTGACCCAAATGGACAGTGTAAAGAGGTACCTGGAAGGAACGAGCTGTATTGCAGGAGTGCTTGTACCATCTCTAAAAGATCCTTCAAAGAAAGACAAGATGACCATATATAACGCCATGTTAAAGAACATCCTTAGACCAGGAACGGCACTTGTCCTTCTTGAAGCTCAGGCAGCTACCGGATTTGTCATTGACCCAGTGAATAATAAGAAGCTCTCTGTGGACGAAGCTGCCTCTGCCGGTATAATTGGCCCAGAACTTCACAAAAAGCTCCTGTCAGCAGAAAGAGCAGTAACTGGATATAAAGATCCATACACTGGAGACAAGATCTCCCTCTTCCAAGCCATGCAGAAGGACCTTATTGTGAAAGATCATGGTATTCGCCTCCTTGAGGCCCAGATTGCCACGGGAGGCATCATTGACCCAGTGCACAGTCATCGTGTTCCTGTGGAAGTCGCTTATAAACGAGGCTACTTTGATGAAGAGATGAATCAAGTCCTTTCAGACCCCACAGATGACACTAAAGGGTTCTTTGATCCAAACACTCACGAGAACCTCACCTACCTGCAGCTGCTCAATAGATGTATCCAAGACTCCGATACCAAACTCTACATGTTGGTAATGAGAGACAAAAAAACTTTGGCAGTAGAGAAAACCTTGGAAGCTTCCTTGACATCTCACACACTCCAGGTTAAAACCGGTCAGTATAAAGACCAGACTATTTCCATCTGGGTACTCCTCCATTCTGAATATTTTACAGAGGAAAAGAGACAACTTCTCCTGAAACAATACAAATCAGGAACCATCAGTATAGAGGAACTAATCACAACTATTAGAACCACCATTGAAGAATGGGAACACAAAGGGGCCGGTCAGTTTGTTAATGGTTCCAGCACAACTCAACAAGAAAAGCAGGAAGATCGCCTAAAGTCTGAGTTAGTGGAGGTTACCAAAGGCAAGTTCCAGGGACAGAAGGTCTCGGTGTGGGAACTTCTGCACTCTGACTACATCACAGAGAGTAAAAAGAAGGAGATCTTGCAGAATTACTCTTCCGGGATCTGGAATCTGGAGGAGATCATTAGAATTATCACAATAAATATTACAGAGTCTGAAGAGAACGATGTTACTACTGAGAAAACAGAAACTGATGGGATGGTCTCCACTCCGCTGTTAGAAGAAAATGTCGCACGTGCTGATGGTGAACTCCACAAAGCTTTAAATGCAATTGCTGTCAACATCACAACCGGCGAATTTCAAGAACAAAAACCATCTCTTTGGAAAGTCCTCCACTCCAGGTATCTCTCGGAGGGCAAGCGGAATGAGCAGCTGAGCAAACACCAGGTTACTGTAGAGAAAGTCAAGCAAACCATTTTACAATTAATACAGGATTCTGAACCAAAAAGTGACCAGGAAATACAAAAGGAATTAGAACTTAAATTCGCTGAAGTGAGAAGTGGAGAATTCAAGGGACAACAAGTCTCTGTGTGGTCCCTTCTCCATTCCAAATATATTACAGTAGAAAAGAGGCAAGAACTTTATGGAAAATACAGGTCAGGGGCATTGACCATAGAGGAACTTTTGAAAACCATCGTAACAATCATTGAAGAGACTGAAAAAAGTCACAATTTGAAATTTAAGGGTTTCAGGAGACCGGTGACCGCCACTGAACTGCTGCAATCTGAAATCATTGATCAGACTACTCTGAATGAGTTGAACCAAGGCAGTAAGACCGTAGAGGAGGTCACTCAGATGGACAACGTTAAAAGATATCTTGAAGGAACCAGCTGTATCGCTGGTGTGTTTGTGACCTCAAAGAAAGATCCTTCACAAAGAGAAAAAAAGACCATCTATGATTCCATGTTTAACCGTATTCTACGACCTGGAACAGCTTTGGTCCTTCTCGAAGCTCAAGCAGCTACTGGATTTGTGATCGATCCTATTGAGAACAAGAAACTTTCTGTAGATGAAGCTTTATCTGCGGGATTGATTGGACGAGAGATTTATGATAAACTGTTGTCAGCAGAAAGAGGAGTCACTGGCTACAAAGATCCCTACACTGACGGAAAAATCTCATTATTCCAAGCCATGAAAAAAGATCTTATTGTGAAAGATCACGGAATCCGCCTTCTGGAAGCCCAGATTGCCACAGGGGGCATTATCGACCCAATACACAGTCACCGTGTCCCTGTGGAGGTGGCGTACAAACGAGGTTACTTTGATGAAGAAATGAACCAGATCCTTTCCGACCCCACAGATGATACAAAGGGATTCTTTGATCCAAACACTCACGAGAACCTCACCTACCTGCAGCTCCTCCAGAGGTGTGTGAAGGACCCAGACACTGGTCTGTATATGTTAGATGTAAGGGACAGAAAGCTCGCCATCCAGATAGACCAAAAAATCAAATCTGTTCTACAGTCAAGAACTATAACGTTTGATGTTGGTGAGTTTAAAGGAAAAGACGTTTCTGTTTGGGATCTCCTATATTCCCAGTACATCTCCGTAGAAAAACAAGAAGACCTATTGAAAAAGTATCGTGCAGGCACACTGACCATAGATGAGCTGATTACCATCATTATAACAATTATTACTGAAACAAAGAAAGCAAATACTTCCGTATCCTCCAGTGAAGGAGTTAAGAAGACTTTTCAGTCCGTTACAATAGAAATCTTTAAAGGAAGTTTCCAAGAAGAATCCATGTCCCTATGGGACCTTCTACATTCTAAATATATCCCTGAAGATCAAAGGGAAGAATTGCTTGAGAAGTTCAAGTCCGGAACATTGACAATTGAAGAAATTATCAACATAGTCTTATCCGTGATTCACAAGTCCTCAAAGACTGAAGTGATTGTAAAGGAGGAGGTCAAAATCATATCCTCTCCTGCCGATGTGGATCATTGGCCATCAGAGCAACAACTCAAAAATGCTCTACAAGTAATACCAAGTGACTTGTCAGAAAAACCATTGCAACCAGAGCGTGTTTCAGCCTGGGACCTTCTAAACAGCGAGACTTTGCCAAAGGATAAGAAGAATGAGCTTCTACAAACATTCAAGTGTTCTGTCCGAGAGGTGATGAGGGCCTGTTCCAGCATCCTTAAGGAAAGTTGTAGTGTTGAAGTTCTCAATATGAACGAAGAACAGCAAAAAACATTACAGTCCACCATGACCCAAGTCTCCGCAGGTCATTTTAAAGGACAAACCGTATCTGTGTGGGATCTGCTACATTCCAACTATTTTACATCCGAAAAGAGGAGAGAGATTCTGTCAGCATATACTGCAGGAACATTAACGGCCGAGGACATTATTAAAGTCATCATAACCGTCATACGGGAGACGGAGGAGCGGTCCAGTCAATTAAAATTCAAAGGACTCCGAAGACAAATTTCGGCCGAAGAGCTGCTGAGTTCTGAAATTATTGACCAGAAAACACTAAATGAACTGACTCAAGGCAGCAAAACCCTGGAGGAGGTCACTAAAATGGACAGCGTGAAGAGATATCTGGAAGGCACCAGTTCTATTGCCGGAGTGTTTGTTCCATCTAAAAAGGATCCATCCAAGAAAGAGAAAATGAGTATTTATCAAGCCATGTGGAAACAGATTTTACGACCTGGGACTGCGCTCGTGTTATTAGAAGCTCAAGCAGCGACAGGATTTATTATTGATCCAATTAACAATAAAAAGTTATCCGTTGATGTGTCGGTATCTGCCGGAGTTATTGGAAAAGAACTTCATGCCAAACTTTTATCTGCTGAGCGTGCTGTGACCGGCTACAATGACCCTTACACGGAGAAAAAGATTTCTCTATTCCAAGCAATGAAGAAGAATCTGATTGTGAAAGAACATGGCATTCGTTTGCTGGAAGCTCAGATTGCTACAGGCGGCATCATCGATCCAGTACAAAGTCATCGTGTTCCAGTGGAAGTGGCATACAAACGTGGCTACTTTGACAAAGAAATGAATGAAATCCTCTCTGACCCATCCGATGACACAAAAGGTTTCTTTGATCCTAACACTCATGCCAATTTGACCTATCTACAGTTACTCCAGAGGGGCATCCAGGACCCAGAAACTGGACTTTGCATGTTAGAAATTAAAGACTCCAGGTCACCACTTTTCCAAATAGATCAGGCAAAGCAAAATATCCTGCAAACACAGACGGTGGAGATCAAGATTGGACAATACCAAGGCCAAAAGTTCTCGCTTTGGGAACTCCTCAGCTCTCACCATCTTGTAGAAGTAGAAAAAGAAAGACAAGGACTGTTGGCCAAATACAAAGCAGGAACTATGACTTTAGAAAACCTCATGACCAGCATCCTATCCCTAATTGAGAAAATGGAAACTACAAGAAGTGCCCATTCCCTAGAGCTCTCCACTACCAGCTCCTCCATCCATGAAAGTGAAGCTGAGCAAGCAAACAAAAGAATTCAGACCCAGAAATTTCTCCAGTCTGTGGACCTCAATATGACTGTAGGTCAACTCAAAGGTCACAAAAGTTCCTTATGGGAATTATTGAATTCTTCATACATCACCTGTGAGAAGAAGAATGAACTCATTGCAGGGTATGAAAGTGAAAGACTTTCTCTTGAAGATCTTATGAAAAGTATTCTGGAAATCTTTATGAAAGCTGAGAAAGCAAACCTAGAAATGTCAAGTCATCAGACTCTCACAATGTCCTCGGAAAAGGCCAAAGATGCTGAGTATCCACAGGCAATTCAGCATTCACTCCAAGAAATTTCTCTAGATAATTATAATGATGAATTTACTGGAAGAAAAGTTTCAGTGTGGGATATCCTACATTCAAAACCTATTACTCAAGAAACACGCTGTGAATTACTCAGAAAGTACCATTCAACGGTCCAAACAGTTGTCACCATACTAACCGATCTGGTGCATAAGAAAGCCGCCTCACCCAAATCAGACACCGCTACGTTCCTCAAATCCGTCAAAGTAGAGGTCAACATTGGTGAATTCAAGTTGGAAGGCAAAACTCATTCTCTGTGGGACCTTCTTTACTCAAAATATGTCACAGAAGACAAAAGGAAGGAGCTTCTAGAGAAATATGAATCCAAATCAATAACCTGGGAAGAAATATTTCAAATGATAACCAAACTTATAGAAGAAACAGAGGAGAAAAGCAGAAATATCAAGTTTAGTGGTCTGCGGAAGCAAGTGTCGGCCTCCGAACTGCTGAAATCTGAAATTATCGACCAAGACACTCTTCTTGAATTAACTCATGGAACCAAGACCTTAGCTGAGGTTACCCAGATGAACAAGGTGAAGAGATATCTGGAGGGAACCAGCTGCATCGCTGGTGTCCTTGTTCCATCTACGGCTGACCCAACCAAGAAGGAGAAAATGAGCATTTATGATGCGATGTTGAAGCGTATTTTAAGACCAGGAACCGCACTTGTTTTACTTGAGGCTCAAGCAGCCACTGGCTTCATTATTGACCCAATAAAAAACAGCAAACTCACCGTAGATGAAGCCGTGTCCGCTCGTGTATTTGGGCAAGAACTTCACCCAAAACTCCTGTCTGCAGAAAGAGCTGTGACCGGCTACAATGACCCCACCACGAGCCAGAAAATCTCATTGTTCCAGGCTATGCAGAAAGACCTCATAGTCAAAGACCATGGTATTCGTCTGCTGGAAGCTCAGATTGCCACCGGTGGTATTATTGATCCAGTGCACAGTCACCGTGTCCCCGTGGAAGTGGCCTATAAGCGTGGTTACTTTGATGAAGAGATGAACCAGATTCTTTCTGATCCCTCCGATGACACCAAAGGCTTCTTTGACCCAAACACTCATGAAAATCTCACCTACCTGCAGCTGCTCCAGAGAGCGATCCAGGACCCTGAGACAGGACTGCTCATACTGGAGGTTACCAAGAAATAAATGAACCTCAACAAGTTTTCCGTATGAAAACTTAAGATTAGAGTTCTACATTTCCAGCCATAAAGTTTGTGTCCGTAAGAATCCAGAATTTACTAACGAAAGAAAATGTTTCTATGTCGCGTGTGTTTGTGATATCTAGAACTTTCTTTGAGGGGAAAACTGGTGTTCAGGCTTTTCGGACTCCTTTTGTTTCTGGTTTTTGGCTATGTCTGAGCAGGAATTATTGACTTGTGCTTTTTGCTGTTTCTTTTTGGACCTCATTGCAAGAACATAAACTTTCTATTTTCTACAGATCTGCCTTTATAGTCATTCCTGTATTACCCGAAGTTACATATCCCCTGTTAAGTGTCCTAGCACATCTTTTTTTTAAGACTCCCGAGGTAATAAGAAAAGCCTAATTTGGGGACCACAATTTATAAAAAAAAAAAAATAATGTATCTTGGTTTTTATTAAGTATTTTCCAGATATAGGAAACAAAAACATAACAAACAAATCAAAGCTGTGACAATTTATCAATTTAATTGAGTACCTGACGTTATCGCCGTCGGCCTCACGCAATTGTGGCGGACGATCCTCCAGATGAATCCCAGGTTCTCCAGTATCAAATAATTGGCTAAATTCAAACCTAATAAGATCACTCGGTTTCTACTCCTCCAATAATGTTCTCAAATTGAAAAAAAATGTAAATGTCCCTTCTCCTTTATACTGCTCGTCTCTATAAAAGTTTATCCGATGAAATATTACTAAATTCATAACTTCTTCTTCTGTGATGTCTCATTCATGCGTCCTTGTGCTTGTCTTGAAGTTTCTCATTTCTCTACAAGTGTTTGGAACATGTCATAAATCGTAGAGTAGCTCCAAAGTAGGAGAACACATTGATAATGATTGTACTGGTACGGAGCTCATTCTCTGCAGCAATGGACGACCATCTTAAGGTGCCCAAACACATCAGATGAAAGTCTGCCGAACCACCGAAGATCCAATGCGTATAAGGGCCACCTGATTCTTCTCCGACCGCAGATGGCGGGGGGAAAATATCGACTTTGTTGGATTTCAACATACACGATCCTTTGTTCCCATTGAAGGGGAGTCTAGAAGTGGCTTATTTGCCTACCCCAATTGAAAACCCATACATGCTCAGCCAATCGTGCATGTATGTGGGGGTCAGGAGGAATCGCTGTTGGCCGTTATATAGGCAGCTTTACACCTCTGTAATGTTTTGAGTTATATAAATAATAATGGGGGGTATTTTGTCCGGCCGTTTCTTCTATGGGTCCTCAACCCACTGGAACCTTGGCTTCCACAATCTTCTTCTAATCTTCCCAGTGTAAAACTGCTTAATGCCGCTTCCCTAGTCTAAGGATCTGGGCAGTATTAGCTTTGTGAGGCTCCTGACCCAAGAGACACTCTGAGAAAGAACCTAACCTAATTTGGTAATTTCATCTGTCGGACTCCCCTTTTTCCCAGTTTTGCTCTTGGCACTCTGCTGGTCCTATAACTTTGGTGCAAGGTGGTTCTCTAGGGGTCAATTCTCTGGATAAATATGTATAAACCGATTCAAAGTAAGGCTCACAAGAGCAGTGTATCACACATGTAGTTGTGTTGCCTGGTCATCAACAATGGTCGAGGTGAAGTCAGAATCTGGAGAAAGAGTCGGCAACATCACTGCAGCGTGGTCCAGGATCAGAAGAAGACTAATGCAGAACCAGAGGCAGGAGAATGGTCAGGAACAATCCGGGTCATAAATCAAGAGGTCAACGCACCAAAAACCCAAGAAGGGAGGGTCAACCAGACTAAGAGGCACCAGAAGCATATTGAAATAAACCTTGACTGGCTATAAAACGGCCCTATTTACCATTCCCGGAACACTATGAATGACCCAAGTGTTTGGCGGGCAAATAAACAATTACCAAAAACCTAATTGCCAAAAGGCAAAGAGAGACCCATTTTCCAACTACCTACTTAGGTAAAAAAAAAAATTGTGTTAAAACATAACATTTCACATTCAGAGTAACTTTAACGAACCACACATAGTTAAAACAATCAATACTGACTGACCGTAAGAGATTAAGGCAGAAAACCTAAATGGTGCTAGTGTAGCGACAAATTTGGACTCAGATAGTTAATTCTAGGTATAACTGTCAGCAATGTATTGTTTTAAAACTAGAATAGACCCCCGACATGTTTCGCTACAGATGTAGCGTCTTCAGGGGCCAATGGCGGCGATCGACAGAACGCCCCTATTTATAAATTCGTATGGAATCATGGGTGATGGTCATTCAGTTGGACCAATCAGAAGATAACAAATATTTGCGTCACTCGTTATAGTTGAGGGACGGAGGATAGACCAATCACAACTCTGCCCCTGTCATGGTCTGTGGGTATGTGGACCCACGAGGCAGCACCACCGAAGCGGGGAGGCAGCTGGCCAAATAACAGAGTACCCCAGCAATACAAAGTCCCACACTAGGGTACCTGAATAGGCCAGACAGTGGCCGAGGCTTTGGCACGGATGGAGATGGATGCAGCAGGTTGCGGATGACACTGGACGGGGTAGATGACAGCAGGTGCTGAGGGACTCGACTCCAACACTAACAGGCTCTGGAACAAGGACACAGCACCGGAAACAGGATACAGGGTGTGGGTAACAACAGGAACAGGATAACACTAAGGGACCATTTGCAACAACGCTCAGGCAAGGATCAGAAGGGCAGGGCCCTTTTTATAGTCCAGGGAATCATGGGCAGTTGATAATGAGGATTCCATTTGTGTGCGCGCGCGCGCACGCTCATGTCCGGTCTTACTACGGGGCACAGCGGACCGGAGCGGAAGTGAGCACTGGTGTCTCCTAGGAAGGAGATGCGAGCTAGCGCTCACAGATCCATGGCTGTGGCCACCGGGGGGGGGTGAGTAAACCCGGCGGTCCGTGGCCATGGACGCTACAGCCCCTGTGTCCAATCCACAGGATGTAGCGGTGCATTGCGCATTTTCACATCCATCGGCGATTCGTTCATCCAAGTACTAGAACTCGGACATGAAAAATGGCAGTTTCTCATGTCCGAATTGCACCCGTGCCGGTCACGTTTTCACGGATTCCTTATAGACTTGAGTCTTGACGAGGGATCCGTGAAAACGGAAGAAAATAGGACATGTTAGATTTTTAAACGGACCCTTCACAGTTTGTTGAAACGATGGCCGTGTGAACGGCCCCATTGAAATACATGCGTCCATGTGACAGCCATTGTTTTAACAGCCATCACACGGACGTACGCTACGGTCTTCTGAATTTGGCCTTAGTCTCGGAATAAGCTTTTTATTGGAAGTTTAGACTTCAGAAGACGTAGAAAAAAAGTTTTAAAAAAAAAGTCTAAACTTCCAATACATATCTCAGTCTGAGACGAAGTCCCTCTATAACGAGAGACGCAAATATCTGTTATCTTCTGATTGGTCCAACTGAATGTCCAGCTCCCATGATTCCATACGAATTTATATATCGGGGTGTTCTGTTGATCGCTGCCATTGGCCCCAATACCCCAGAGGAGGCTACATCTACAGTGCAACATGTGGGGGGGGGGGGGCTATTCTAGAATTAAAGTGATACACTGCTGACTGTTATACTTTGTATCTTTTGCTCCATCGTTTATGACTCCGATAGTAAATTCTAAGAAATTTGTGGCATCACCATTAGGCGTACAGCCTTGATCTATAAACCGTCAGTCAGTATTGGTTATTTTAACTATGTGGTTCGTTAATGTTCCTCTGAATGAGAAAATACGTTTTATGTTTTAACAAAAAAGAAAAGTTTGTACCTAAATAGGTGGTCAGATAATAGGTAGGTAGATAATAGGGGGTCAGATAATAGGTGGTCAGTCAGATAATAGGTGGTCAGATAATAGGTGGTCAGGCAGATAATAGGTGGTCAGTCAGATAATAGGTAGTCAGATAATAGGTAGGTTGTCAGATAATAGGTGGTCAGATAATAGGTGGTCAGACAGATAATAGGTGGTCAGATAATAGGTAGTCAGATAATAGGTGGTCAGATAATAGGTGGTCAGATAATAGGTGGTCAGATAATAGGTGGTCAGATAATAGGTAGTCAGACAGATAATAGGTGGTCAGATAATAGGTAGGTGGTCAGATAATTGGTGGTCAGATAATAAGTAGTCAGATAATAAGTAGGTGGTCAGATAATAGGTAGTCAGATAATAGGTAGTCAGATAATAGGTGGTCAGATAATAGGTGGTCAGATAATAGGTAGTCAGACAGATAATAGGTAGTCAGATAATAGGTAGTCAGACAGATAATAGGTGGTCAGATAATAGGTGGTCAGATAATAGGTAGTCAGATAATAGGTAGTCAGATAATAGGTGGTCAGTCAGATAATAGGTAGTCAGACAGATAATAGGTAGTCAGATAATAGGTGGTCAGATAATAGGTGGTCAGATAATAGGTGGTCAGATAATAGGTGGTCAGATAATAGGTGGTCAGATAATAGGTAGTCAGATAATAGGTAGTCAGATAATAGGTAGTCAGATAATAGGTGGTCAGTCAGATAATAGGTAGTCAGACAGATAATAGGTAGTCAGATAATAGGTGGTCAGATAATAGGTAGTCAGATAATAGGTGGTCAGATAATAGGTGGTCAGATAATAGGTGGTCAGTCAGATAATAGGTAGTCAGATAATAGGTGGTCAGATAATAGGTAGTCAGATAATAGGTAGGTGGTCAGATAATAGATAGGTGGTCAGATAATAGGTGGTCAGATAATAGGTGGTCAGATAATAGGTGGTCAGATAATAGGTAGTGAGATAATAGGTGGTCAGATAATAGGTGGTCAGATAATAGGTGGTCAGATAATAGGTGGTCAGATAATAGGTAGTGAGATAATAGGTGGTCAGATAATAGGTGGTCAGTCAGATAATAGGTAGTCAGATAATAGGTAGTGAGATAATAGGTGGTCAGTCAGATAATAGGTAGTCAGATAATAGGTGGTCAGTCAGATAATAGGTGGTCAGATAATAGGTGGTCAGATAATAGGTGGTCAGATAATAGGTAGTGAGATAATAGGTGGTCAGATAATAGGTGGTCAGTCAGATAATAGGTAGTCAGATAATAGGTAGTGAGATAATAGGTGGTCAGTCAGATAATAGGTAGTCAGATAATAGGTAGTCAGACAGATAATAGGTGGTCAGATAATAGGTGGTCAGATAATAGGTGGTCAGATAATAGGTAGTCAGATAATAGGTAGTCAGATAATAGGTGGTCAGATAATAGGTAGGTGGTCAGATAATAGGTGGTCAGTCAGATAATAGGTGGTCAGATAATAGGTAGTCAGATAATAGGTGGTCAGATAATAGGTAGTCAGATAATAGGTGGTCAGATAATAGGTGGTCAGATAATAGGTGGTCAGATAATAGGTGGTCAGACAGATAATAGGTGGTCAGATAATAGGTGGTCAGATTATAGGTGGGCAGATAATAGGTGGTCAGATAATAGGTGGTCAGATAATAGGTGGTCAGATTATAGGTGGGCAGATAATAATAGGTGCAAAAACCTATAAATCGGAGTCTGACACACCAAAAGTAACTTTAAAATAGAAAATTTATTGAATACATCTAAAAAATGCCACAAAAAGTTAAAACAGAGATGATATCCACAGTACAGAAAGACAACCAGATTAATTGTATATAATAATTCCAGATATATGGGTAAAAGGCAACACTGTTCAGATACAGGAATACATCCACAGTGGGTTACAATTGTGTAGCGTCATATACATATTCAGATACATTCACCAGCAAAATGGGCTATTCAGCACATAGGGCAAAACTCCCCCGTATGTATCTCTTTCACATTTTTAAAGTATAAATTAAGTAAGCATCAATGAATGACGTACAAAAGTATAAATACCCCTGAATAAGGCCAGATGCAAAAATCAGTAAAGAAACAATACAAATACTAGTACCATGCACAAGTAAAATACATGGCTCAAATTTAACTGGTTGCCGACACAGGACGAGTATGCTCGTCCTGAGCGGCGAGCACTTCGCGCATTAGGACGAGCATACTCGTCCTGTGTGACAGCCGTCTCTGCCGTCTCTGTGTGTGCGATCGAGAGCGGGGCAACGGCTGTAATACACAGCCACGGCCCCGCTCTGACAGCGGAGAGGAGAGAAACATCTTCTCTCCGCTGTTAACCCTTTGAACGCCGCGATGACAGCTGATCGCGGCGTTCAAAGAGAGGGGACTGCACATTGATCGCGTCACAGAAAATAACTGTGACGCGATCAAAGCCCACAACTCGTATGGCCAGACAGCCCAGGGTCCAGTGAAGGACCCCAGGGCTGTCTGAACATATTTCCTGTTGTTAGGGCATACTGAGGTATGCCCTAACAACTGCCTGTGTACGATCAGTAACAGGCTAATGTACTGGCATATAGATCTATGCCAGTACATTACAGTTACAAAATAAAAATCTAAATGATAAATCCCTTTATGGGATTAACAAAAAAAGTTAAATGAATGTAAAAAAAAAATAATGGTAAATAAATAAATAAAAAGTAAATAAAATACACAGAAATACACATTTTTTATAATAAATAAACTTTTTAAAATATAAGTCCCAAAACATGAAATAATATGGACATATTTGGTATCGCCACGACCGTAACAACGTGTACAACAAATGTATACCATTATTTATGATGATCGGTGTATGGTGTAAAAAAAAAAAAATTAAAACTGCTGCGCAACTGCTTTTTTTCTGCATTTTAATCTAATTAAAAATTTATAGAAATTAAACGATAATGTATTTGTACCAAAAAATGGTACCTACATAAAGTACAACTCGTCCCGCAAAAAACAAAGTCTCATACAACTATGTCGTACAAAAAATAAAAGCGTTATGAGCGTCGGGATGCAAAGAGGGAAATGTAAAAAAAATTGCTCTGTCCTCAAGGCTAAAATTGGCCGTGTCCTTAAGGGGTTAAACAAGTGAAAACAGACACATGAAATACGAGCAGGGCAATAGCTGTAATGTCAGCCCCAGTTGCAGACACTCAAACACCCATTAGATTAGATATGGTAGAAAAAAGCTTTTGCTGGAACACAGACATATGCTGGAAGCGGAGTTCATACCCATTGTGACAGGTCACCGTCTCTGGTGTCAACCCCGACGCGCGTTTCGGCCCGGAAGCCTTCGTCTGGGGGTGGTGTTGTGATTGAAGATGCCGTCCCTATAAAGCTGCCCTCGTCCAATCACCTTCTATATTAGAAGGATGCAGCAGCTGTGTCTCGGTGCAGGAGATTGTACTGACGTCGTTGCAGGAGATAAATGCCGGTGTGTTAAATCCGAACACACTGGAGAGTGAGATCACCTGACCCACGATCCGGCCCCAAGCCGGAAGATGCAACCATAGCAACGCTTGCCGCACATCAAGACACAGTGACAAGACGAATACACAAAGGTTAATACATAAAAACCAGATGTACGAAAGGGACGGGGGAGGCAAAGCGGAACATGGGAGAGAAAGAAAAACAGCTCAAAAGATAAATTAAAATATATACTACGGGCCGTATCATGCACTCAGTGATCTAGCACAAAAATAACATTACAATTAAAGATGGAATTCATGAAAACGAGTTATATATACATACATGCATACTTGCCAACAAAATTAATAAATAACGAATATTAAATAGGTGAATAACTTCTAAAGAAAATGGATCAAAAATTAATAAAAAATGAATAAATGAATACACAATGCCAAAACAAATACTTACTCCTAAAATAAATACAAAGTGTATAAGTGAATACATACATACACAACACACATTAGATCACAAGTACAAATATATATGTCTATTTCATTTATGAATATTGTTGTTTAAAAAGATTTTTTAAAAAAATATATTTTTATTAATTTTTATTATTTATTATTCCTTTCCCTAACCTTTCCCTATTGGTGTGTGAACAGTGGTAAATAGTATGCGTATATGAATACAAACGCATACCAACAAATAATGTAAAATGAAGACATACAACAAGAGGTACATAATATCAAACATATACCAATAATAAATAAATGCAAGATTACAACAACAAGAGTGAAAATAAAAGTGAAACTTATATCTTATTTAACACCAATAAAAGTGTGATTAATCATACATTAAATACAGAAGCTATCATACCCAAAACAAACATATATAAGAATATGTGAATAAATTTATTAAAATAAAATAGAAAATATATGAATATAAAGATAAATATCATATATAAACTATAATAAAGTATATCTATCTAGGCATTGGATACACAATTATAAATAAATAAATATAATATAGAAAAACAATTATATAGTAGGTGAAAAATATATGTATATATTTATATCACATAAAAAATCCATGATATTGCAATTTAAAATATAATACAAGAATTGGAAAACTAATTGTTGTCAGTCCATTTACATTAATGCAAAATAAACTATAAACTATAAACCATACACTTCTACACAAATCAACCATCAGATAAATATTAAATAAATATTATGTAAACATTATGTAGATATTATTGCAACAGAAATATCTTCACAACACATATGCATATATATATATGCACATATGTGTGAATACCATTCAATATAGCAAAAACCAATGCGTACAATAAGATATTGCCAAGATATATACATTTCTTTCAATTTAATGAATGAATGAATGATCAACACATGATTGGCACTAAGTCAACACATAAGTCAATCCATATATCCGTATATATATTAATATTCATATTTTACTGCTATAATAAGTGAATACATAGATCCATCCATAAGAGTTGCAAAGACCACACTTAAATACATAAAAATACATAAATCGCTAAACAAATTTCTCTCTTCCAATGGCCCGTTTAGTAAACAGATTAGAAGGATGGGAAGGTGGAAAATCTCATTCAACCAAATAGGGAAGCATCAGAATTGTGGATCATATCAGGTTCTCAAAAGGTTGGAAAGTCAATCCATATAACTAAAAACAAAAGCACAAAGCATATTTATATTAAAACTTATACACGAACCACGGACATATTAAAAACAACACCATGAAAGATACTGACACTCTACAGGAAAGCTGCGAAACCCAGGCTTTCATTTAAGCCATTAGGTTGTAATGTTTTTAATTTCCAAATCCATTTGGATTCAACTCTTAACAATTTCTTCATTAGGGATCCTCCCCTCATATCCAGTTGTACATGGTCAATGCCCTTAATCTTCAAAGATTTGGATGCGCAATTATGGTACTGAGCAAAATGTCGTGGCAGGGTTTTCAAAAATTCAATTTTGTCCAAAGCTGTTCCCCTAGCTGCCTCAATACTATTGACATGCTCCCTCGTACGTGTTTTCAATTCTCTAGTAGTAAGCCCAATATAGATCTTAGGGCAGGGGCAATAAGCATAATAAATTACACCCTTTGTGTTACAATTAATGGGCCAAGTGATCTTATATTTATATTGCCCTGATGAGTCCACAAAGTCATCACTGCAAACAACATTCGGGCATGCAATGCATCTCCCACATGGTTTACACCCCCATCTGGGTTTGGATGCTCCGAATATGGTTTTAGCTAACTGGGGTTGATGATAGCTATAAACCAGAGTGTCACGAAGGTTCCTAGCTCTTCTTGATGCAAATGCTGGTTTGACCGGTAATAACTCAGCTAAAACACCATCAGTTTGTAAAACTGACCAATGCTTAGACAGACATTTCTGCATCTCACCCCATCTATCATGAAACGTAGTGACATACCTGATTTTAGTGTCAGCAGTTTTCTTTGTAGTAGTGGGATGAAGCAATTGAGTCCGTGTAGCTCTGCACGCCCTATTGTACGCTCGATTAATGCATCTCCTGGTGTAGCCCCTATCGGAGAAACGCTGTTTAAGGATGGTCGCTTGTCTTTCAAAATCATCATCAGATGAGCATAATCTACGTATTCTCAAAAATTGTCCGATCGGGATAGATCGAATCATATGTGGAGGATGCGAAGAAGAGGCATGCAAATAGGAGTTAACCGACGTTTCCTTTCTGTGTAAATCAGTTTGAATACAGCCAGTCCTATCACTTTTGATCAAAACATCCAAAAAATCGATGGCTGTTGAGCTAGTTTTCCAAGTCAATCGTATATTGACCTCATTTACATTCAACTCACCCATGAAGGAATCAAATTCCCCTTGGGTGCCCTGCCAGATGATGAAAATGTCATCGATGAATCTGGTCCAGAGGACCACCTTACTCATAGATGACAAACGGTCTGACAGGAAAAGGTCCCTCTCCCACAGCCCCAGGAACAAATTAGCGTATGAGGGAGCACAAGCTGACCCCATCGCCGTTCCCTGGAGCTGGAGGTAGAAAGATCCGTTGAAAGTGAAAAAATTGTGTGAGAGCACAAATTCCAATAAAGTTAAAACCAACTGTGATTTGGCCGAATCATTGTCTGTCATCCTTAGAAAATAAGCCACTGCCTGAAGGCCATCTTGGTGGCGGATATTTGTATACAGTGATTCAACGTCACATGTTGCCAGTAGCATATTGGGTTCAAGTTGAACACCTTCCAATTTTTTAAGGAGATCAGCCGAATCACGGAGATAAGATGGTAAAGTCTCCACCATTGGTTTCAGAATTGTGTCAATGTATTTACTCACATTATCACAAACATTCTCTCTCCCGGAGATGATAGGTCGCCCTGGTGGTAGGTTAAGATTTTTGTGTATTTTCGGTAATAAATATAGACTTGACACTTTGGGGTCCTGAACCACCAGACAATCCATCAAGGCCGGAGAGATGGTGCCCGCGTCAAGGGCTTCTCTTAATATACGATGAAGTGATGTACTGAAAGCAGATAAGGGATTAAACGTTAGCTTTTTATAACACGTGGGGTTTCTCAATTGACGATATGCTTCTTTCTCATATAAGTCTCTAGGCCAGACAACTATATTTCCTCCCTTGTCCGCTGGTTTATAAACCGTATCCTCAAGAGATTTTAGTTTCTTTAAACTAATTCGTTCACTAATCGTCAAATTATCGTGTCTAATCCTACTGGACATTTTCTCCATATCCTGCGTGACTAGTTTGACAAATAAATCAATTGCTGGACATATAGTCAAAGGAGGAAATTTAGTCGATCGTTTCCTAATAGATTGTGGAATCATACCTGTCTCATGGGATTCCTGCTCATTCAGTAGTTGTTCTAAAGAATGCAAAGCCTCTATTTCCTCTGGTGTGGTAAAATTGTTATCAGTCTTCCTGTGGAACCACCTCTTAAATAACAGGCCTCTAGCGAAAAGGTGTAAATCCTTTATGGCTGTGAAGGCATCAAATTGATTTGAAGGTGCAAATGTTAAACCCCTTGATAATACCCCAATATCAGTAGAAGACAGTTGATGGGTCGATAAATTAATTACCTTCATACGTTGGTTGTCAGATATTGGAAAACGCCTCATTTCATCTCGTTGTCTACCAGGGGGATCAAACCCATACGGTTGCGTACGTCGTTCATCCGTACGGAATCTCTGTCTACCCCTTTGGTTAGGTATGTTGTATCTCCTGTAATCCATATCCAAATTAGATACGGTCTTCAGAGATGAACCCATGGTTGTCTGGCCTAGAGACTTATATGAGAAAGAAGCATATCGTCAATTGAGAAACCCCACGTGTTATAAAAAGCTAACGTTTAATCCCTTATCTGCTTTCAGTACATCACTTCATCGTATATTAAGAGAAGCCCTTGACGCGGGCACCATCTCTCCGGCCTTGATGGATTGTCTGGTGGTTCAGGACCCCAAAGTGTCAAGTCTATATTTATTACCGAAAATACACAAAAATCTTAACCTACCACCAGGGCGACCTATCATCTCCGGGAGAGAGAATGTTTGTGATAATGTGAGTAAATACATTGACACAATTCTGAAACCAATGGTGGAGACTTTACCATCTTATCTCCGTGATTCGGCTGATCTCCTTAAAAAATTGGAAGGTGTTCAACTTGAACCCAATATGCTACTGGCAACATGTGACGTTGAATCACTGTATACAAATATCCGCCACCAAGATGGCCTTCAGGCAGTGGCTTATTTTCTAAGGATGACAGACAATGATTCGGCCAAATCACAGTTGGTTTTAACTTTATTGGAATTTGTGCTCTCACACAATTTTTTCACTTTCAACGGATCTTTCTACCTCCAGCTCCAGGGAACGGCGATGGGGTCAGCTTGTGCTCCCTCATACGCTAATTTGTTCCTGGGGCTGTGGGAGAGGGACCTTTTCCTGTCAGACCGTTTGTCATCTATGAGTAAGGTGGTCCTCTGGACCAGATTCATCGATGACATTTTCATCATCTGGCAGGGCACCCAAGGGGAATTTGATTCCTTCATGGGTGAGTTGAATGTAAATGAGGTCAATATACGATTGACTTGGAAAACTAGCTCAACAGCCATCGATTTTTTGGATGTTTTGATCAAAAGTGATAGGACTGGCTGTATTCAAACTGATTTACACAGAAAGGAAACGTCGGTTAACTCCTATTTGCATGCCTCTTCTTCGCATCCTCCACATATGATTCGATCTATCCCGATCGGACAATTTTTGAGAATACGTAGATTATGCTCATCTGATGATGATTTTGAAAGACAAGCGACCATCCTTAAACAGCGTTTCTCCGATAGGGGCTACACCAGGAGATGCATTAATCGAGCGTACAATAGGGCGTGCAGAGCTACACGGACTCAATTGCTTCATCCCACTACTACAAAGAAAACTGCTGACACTAAAATCAGGTATGTCACTACGTTTCATGATAGATGGGGTGAGATGCAGAAATGTCTGTCTAAGCATTGGTCAGTTTTACAAACTGATGGTGTTTTAGCTGAGTTATTACCGGTCAAACCAGCATTTGCATCAAGAAGAGCTAGGAACCTTCGTGACACTCTGGTTTATAGCTATCATCAACCCCAGTTAGCTAAAACCATATTCGGAGCATCCAAACCCAGATGGGGGTGTAAACCATGTGGGAGATGCATTGCATGCCCGAATGTTGTTTGCAGTGATGACTTTGTGGACTCATCAGGGCAATATAAATATAAGATCACTTGGCCCATTAATTGTAACACAAAGGGTGTAATTTATTATGCTTATTGCCCCTGCCCTAAGATCTATATTGGGCTTACTACTAGAGAATTGAAAACACGTACGAGGGAGCATGTCAATAGTATTGAGGCAGCTAGGGGAACAGCTTTGGACAAAATTGAATTTTTGAAAACCCTGCCACGACATTTTGCTCAGTACCATAATTGCGCATCCAAATCTTTGAAGATTAAGGGCATTGACCATGTACAACTGGATATGAGGGGAGGATCCCTAATGAAGAAATTGTTAAGAGTTGAATCCAAATGGATTTGGAAATTAAAAACATTACAACCTAATGGCTTAAATGAAAGCCTGGGTTTCGCAGCTTTCCTGTAGAGTGTCAGTATCTTTCATGGTGTTGTTTTTAATATGTCCGTGGTTCGTGTATAAGTTTTAATATAAATATGCTTTGTGCTTTTGTTTTTAGTTATATGGATTGACTTTCCAACCTTTTGAGAACCTGATATGATCCACAATTCTGATGCTTCCCTATTTGGTTGAATGAGATTTTCCACCTTCCCATCCTTCTAATCTGTTTACTAAACGGGCCATTGGAAGAGAGAAATTTGTTTAGCGATTTATGTATTTTTATGTATTTAAGTGTGGTCTTTGCAACTCTTATGGATGGATCTATGTATTCACTTATTATAGCAGTAAAATATGAATATTAATATATATACGGATATATGGATTGACTTATGTGTTGACTTAGTGCCAATCATGTGTTGATCATTCATTCATTCATTAAATTGAAAGAAATGTATATATCTTGGCAATATCTTATTGTACGCATTGGTTTTTGCTATATTGAATGGTATTCACACATATGTGCATATATATATATGCATATGTGTTGTGAAGATATTTCTGTTGCAATAATATCTACATAATGTTTACATAATATTTATTTAATATTTATCTGATGGTTGATTTGTGTAGAAGTGTATGGTTTATAGTTTATAGTTTATTTTGCATTAATGTAAATGGACTGACAACAATTAGTTTTCCAATTCTTGTATTATATTTTAAATTGCAATATCATGGATTTTTTATGTGATATAAATATATACATATATTTTTCACCTACTATATAATTGTTTTTCTATATTATATTTATTTATTTATAATTGTGTATCCAATGCCTAGATAGATATACTTTATTATAGTTTATATATGATATTTATCTTTATATTCATATATTTTCTATTTTATTTTAATAAATTTATTCACATATTCTTATATATGTTTGTTTTGGGTATGATAGCTTCTGTATTTAATGTATGATTAATCACACTTTTATTGGTGTTAAATAAGATATAAGTTTCACTTTTATTTTCACTCTTGTTGTTGTAATCTTGCATTTATTTATTATTGGTATATGTTTGATATTATGTACCTCTTGTTGTATGTCTTCATTTTACATTATTTGTTGGTATGCGTTTGTATTCATATACGCATACTATTTACCACTGTTCACACACCAATAGGGAAAGGTTAGGGAAAGGAATAATAAATAATAAAAATTAATAAAAATATATTTTTTTAAAAAATCTTTTTAAACAACAATATTCATAAATGAAATAGACATATATATTTGTACTTGTGATCTAATGTGTGTTGTGTATGTATGTATTCACTTATACACTTTGTATTTATTTTAGGAGTAAGTATTTGTTTTGGCATTGTGTATTCATTTATTCATTTTTTATTAATTTTTGATCCATTTTCTTTAGAAGTTATTCACCTATTTAATATTCGTTATTTATTAATTTTGTTGGCAAGTATGCATGTATGTATATATAACTCGTTTTCATGAATTCCATCTTTAATTGTAATGTTATTTTTGTGCTAGATCACTGAGTGCATGATACGGCCCGTAGTATATATTTTAATTTATCTTTTGAGCTGTTTTTCTTTCTCTCCCATGTTCCGCTTTGCCTCCCCCGTCCCTTTCGTACATCTGGTTTTTATGTATTAACCTTTGTGTATTCGTCTTGTCACTGTGTCTTGATGTGCGGCAAGCGTTGCTATGGTTGCATCTTCCGGCTTGGGGCCGGATCGTGGGTCAGGTGATCTCACTCTCCAGTGTGTTCGGATTTAACACACCGGCATTTATCTCCTGCAACGACGTCAGTACAATCTCCTGCACCGAGACACAGCTGCTGCATCCTTCTAATATAGAAGGTGATTGGACGAGGGCAGCTTTATAGGGACGGCATCTTCAATCACAACACCACCCCCAGACGAAGGCTTCCGGGCCGAAACGCGCGTCGGGGTTGACACCAGAGACGGTGACCTGTCACAATGGGTATGAACTCCGCTTCCAGCATATGTCTGTGTTCCAGCAAAAGCTTTTTTCTACCATATCTAATCTAATGGGTGTTTGAGTGTCTGCAACTGGGGCTGACATTACAGCTATTGCCCTGCTCGTATTTCATGTGTCTGTTTTCACTTGTTTAAATTTGAGCCATGTATTTTACTTGTGCATGGTACTAGTATTTGTATTGTTTCTTTACTGATTTTTGCATCTGGCCTTATTCAGGGGTATTTATACTTTTGTACGTCATTCATTGATGCTTACTTAATTTATACTTTAAAAATGTGAAAGAGATACATACGGGGGAGTTTTGCCCTATGTGCTGAATAGCCCATTTTGCTGGTGAATGTATCTGAATATGTATATGACGCTACACAATTGTAACCCACTGTGGATGTATTCCTGTATCTGAACAGTGTTGCCTTTTACCCATATATCTGGAATTATTATATACAATTAATCTGGTTGTCTTTCTGTACTGTGGATATCATCTCTGTTTTAACTTTTTGTGGCATTTTTTAGATGTATTCAATAAATTTTCTATTTTAAAGTTACTTTTGGTGTGTCAGACTCCGATTTATAGGTTTTTGTAATTAATCAGCGGGTTCACCGTTATTACCATGCGTCTTTCCCCATGGGTTATTATGTGATGGGTCAGATTTTGTGACTGCGATAAATGTATCTGGGGAATTTCTTTCGTGGTGTTCTTCATGTAGGTATACTAGATAATAATAGGTGGTCAGATAATAGGTGGTCAGATAATAGGTGGTCAGATTATAGGTGGTCAGATAATAGGTGGTCAGATTATAGGTGGGCAGATAATAGGTGGTCAGATAATAGGTGGTCAGATAATAGGTGGTCAGATAATAGGTGGTCAGATTATAGGTGGGCAGATAATAAGTGGTCAGTCAGATAACGGGGCTTCCTTTGTCTTTTGGCAAGTACGTTTTTGGTAATTATTTACCATTCTCAACACGCCGCCCGTTCGAGTGGTCAGTCTTGGGCTCTGTTCACATCACTTTTTTTGCTGTACGTTTAGCGCTACGCCAGGAAAGCTCCCGAGTCCTGACTTACGTGCTAAACGTGTCCATAGGGCTCCATTGTCTCCCCCCCCCCCCATACTATTCTCCTGAACGGGGCCACGTAATATAACCAGTATGTAAATGACATGTATCTCTAGAGCTGCCTTAATAATGTTTGTCATGAGGTCATTTGATAAATACGCTTGGTCCAAAGTTGTCCTGGTTCTCAAAGGGGTCGAGAATACAGACCCCTCCCCATCCCGATTCAGCCTCCATTCACGGGTTAAATATTGGACCCTTTTTTTTTTAAGCGGGACGGAGAATGACCGATATCTGTGGACAAGTTGATCTGCCATGTTGGATTTTTTCAGTCGTTGTCGGGTGCAGCCATTGAGAAGTCATTCATGCCACGAGACAGATCTGCCTCCCATCAATAGAAGTCCAGACCAGATCACACAGAGATCACGCGGAGATTTGTCGTATTAACTAATGGCGTTGTCGTCCAGAATGACCTTCACAGATCGACCGTGATTTATCCAGAAAATGTCCCTCTGCCGTCGGTAACGTGTGGCCTGCTATAGTAAACATGGCTGAAGGTAGGGCCTATTACATATATAGTGATAACAGCGAGTTCCTAAACTCTGATCACAGGGTCCGCGGCCGGGGGGGGCGTTATACTGTCCATACAGGCAGTTCCAGACACGGAAGGTGTAAATTAGATTAGAAATGTTCGGTTAATTTCAGAAAGCACAGAACAGATTATATAAGGCCTGGTCATTACACTCATGGATTAGCTATGACATCAGTACGTTGCACGTTATCTTCACCAGTAGATGGCGCTGCTGCATGTCCAATGATTATAAGAAGACTTGGGTAAAAATATCTTTTAAGACTCCAGGGAATTCCTTGTATTTATCACATGGAATAATATGTGCCCAACAGAAGAACTTTCCTCAGGTGCCTTATTATCCAGGACCTGGACCAGGATAGAGAAGATCCTCATCACGCTACATATGACATTAGAGCATTACACGTGATATGTCCTCCAGGCTGATCATACAAGGGTGACCTGAGGTCAATACAGTAACGTGTCCACCAGGGGCGGTGCAGAGGGAGC
>NW_027464153.1:97500-161091 GCF_050947455.1 Rhinoderma darwinii
CGCACATCAATGAGCCTTGAGCACCCATCACCCTGTCGCTGGTTGTTCTTCCCTGGAGCACTTTTGATCGGTAATAACAACGACACACCAGGAAAACCCCACAAGACGGGGAACACAGGCCGTTCCGGATCTGACCCGGTCGTCTACACATCACAATTTGTCCCTTATCATAGTCGCTCAGATCTTTACACTTCGCCATTTTTCAGCTTCCAACATCAACTTCAAGAACTGACTGATCACCTGCTGCCAAATATATCCCCCCTAATATATCCCCCCAATATATCACACCCGTAATATATCCCCCCTAATATATCCCCCCAATATATCACACCTATAATATATCCCCCCAATATATCACACCCGTAATATATCCCCCCTAATATATCTCCCCAATATATCACCCCCTAATATATCCCCCCATGTCGGACACCATTGTAACGAGATCATCATGTGGTCAGGGCAGTTTGTGGGTCATTTTCTCTGCAGTTTTGACAATACTGTGGTGCCCCAGTGATTTCTTGCCACTTTTAAAGTGACAGTCCAGTTTCTGCTGGCTCTGTGGTATAACTTGTTGCCCAAAGTGACTCTGTGCACAGCATTCAGTATTTTAATGTCTCGCAGTTGCTCTATTGCAATATGGTAAAAAGCAGAACAGCTCTGCTTAGTCTCAGTCTATCCACCTTGATTCCTGATCCGACTCTGCACTAAATAAGCCGGACATCAACCGAGGAAACAGAGTGGAGCAGCTGTCAATGGAGCACCTATCAGAGTGGAGCAGCTGTCAGTGGAGCACCTATCAGAGTGGAGCAGCTGTCAGTGGAGCACCTATTAGAGTGGAGCAGCTGTCAGTGGAGCACCTATCAGAGTGGAGCAGCTGTCAGTGGAGCACCTATCAGAGTGAAGCATCTGTCAATGAAGCTCCTTTTAGAGAGGAACGGCTGTCTGTGGAGCGCCAAACCTATCAGAGTGGAGCAGCTGTTAGTGGAGCTACTATCAGGGTGGAGCTGCTGTCAGTCGAGCACCTATCAGAGTGGAGCAGCTGTCAATGAAGCTCCTTTTAGAGTAGCGCAGCTGTCTGTGGAGCACCTAGCTTATCAGAGTGGAGCAGCTCAGTAGAGCACCTATCAGAGTGGAGCAGCTGTCAGTAGAGCACCTATCAGAGTGGAGCAGCTGTCAGTAGAGCACCTATCAGAGTGGAGCAGCTGTCAGTGGAGCACCTATGAGAGTGAAGCATCTGTCAATGAAGTTCCTTTTAGAGAGGAACGGCTGTCTGTGGAGCGCCTAACCTATCAGAGTGGAGCAGCTGTTAGTGGAGCTACTATCAGGGTGGAGCAGCTGTCAGTCGAGCATCTATCAGAGTGGAGCAGCTGTCAATGAAGCTCCTTTTAGAGTAGCGCAGCTGTCTGTGGAGCACCTAGCTTATCAGAGTGGAGCAGCTGTCAGTAGAGCACCTATCAGAGTGGAGCAGCTGTCAGTAGAGCACCTATCAGAGTTGAGCAGCTGTCAGTGGAGCACCTATCAGAGTGGAGCAGCCACTAAATAACCCATTCGTTATTGCTGGGCAGTCCGGGCGCAGCTTCGTGGCACCGCACTGTTATGTGTACTGAATTTGGAGGGCACTCATGATTGGCTGCTCCCATTCCCTGAGGACCCCTGATTGGCTGTTACCTGCCCTGTACATGAGAGGACTCCTGCCTGTTCCCGTCCACATACATAAGAGAGGACACCTGATTGGATGCTGTTGGTGCGTTACTTGATAGCAGATTCCTGATTGGTTGCCCCCTGTCCTCTTCCTTAGAGATGACACCTGACAATCTACTATCTGCCTTCTACATGAAAGAAAACCTCCGATTGGCTGCTTTGTCCTAACCTAATAAGATCGGATACCAAAGAGAAGACTCCTGATTGGCTGCTCATTTCCAACAAGAGGACAACGGTCGCCTTATTGGGTACTCTGTGTACCTTTACATTAGAGACTAAACCGAATTGGCTGGTCTCCGACCGCTCAATAAATAGAGGGCCCCATTGATTGGCTGTTGCTTTCCACAAGGAATATGATCCTGGTTGGACTAACTGGGGGCCCCGATATCTGAGTGCAGCACCCATCACCCGTGTCTGGTTCTCCCTCACACAGTGGTGGAAAGGCCTGGAAAATAGTCACTATCTCTGGTTTCCCTAGTGCAAGAGCTTAACTAATCAAATTCCAGCTCTCATTTCTGGGACCTTTACAAAATGAGAACTGAAATCTGATTGGTTGCTCTGAGTGACTCCTTTTCCTTGTACCCCTCCCCCATTGTCTTAGCTTGTTATTATTATCTTGATTTTCCTTTATTGTACAGATCATTAGTAAAATGGCGGCACTGCGTCTTGGCTGCCACTTCAGTCATCCGCCCGGGATGTGGTGGAGTCACAGTTCATGATACATGAGAGAATATAACATGGTGGCGTCTGTTATAATGACTGATATAGATATAAATGAATAAACGTCGCTGGGCCAAAAGTATGTGCCCCCTCCGTAAACGTTTCATCCATCTCATTCCGGAGTTCTGGACATTACTATGGAGCTGGTCTCCTCCTGCTACTATAGGGCGGAGTTCATACAATGATCGGGGGGGGGGGGGGGTCCGCAGCGTAACCTTCAACCTAGAAAGCTTCTTATAGGTCAGTGGTCGACCAAGGAAACTGAGTGCAGCAGATCACAGACACATCGTGTTTACTTCTCTTTGAAATCGGAAGTTGTCCAGTAGTGCCGTCAGATCAGAACTGACAGAAACCAGTGGGACCCAGGTACACCCATCCTCTGTTCGGAGAATTCTGGCCAGAAGTGGTCTTCATGGAGGAATTGCGGCCAAAAAGACATAACTTTCACGTGGAAACAAGGCCAAGCGGCTCAACTGCACAAAAACATAGGAACTGGGTGCAGAAAAATGGCAGCAGGTGCTCTGGACGGAGGAGTAAAATGTGAAATATTTATCTGTAACAAATGGTGTTTTTTCCGCCAAAGGGCTGGAGAGCGGTACAATAATGAGGGTCTGCAGGCAGCAGTGAAGATGGTGGAGGATCCTGGAGAGCAGCAGTGAAGATGGTGGAGGGTCCCAGAGAGCGGTACAATAATGAGGGTCTTCAGGCAGCAGTGAAGCATGGTGGGGGGTCCTGGAGAGCGGTACAATAATGAGGGTCTGCAGGCAGCAGTGAAGATGGTGGAGGGTTCTGGAGAGCGGGAGAATAATGAGGGTCTGCAGGCAGCAGTGAAGATGGTGCAGGGTCCTGGAGAGCGGTACAATAATGAGGGTCTGCAGGCAGTAGTGAAGATGGTGGAGCGTTCTGGAGAGTTGTACATTAATGAGGGTCTGCAGTCAGCAGTGAAGCATGGTGGAGGATCTTGGACAGCGGTACAATAATGAGGGTCTGCAGGAAGCAGTGAAGATGGTGGAGGGTCCTGGAGAGCGGTACAATAATGAGGGTCTGCAGGCAGCAGTGAAGATGGTGGAGGGTCCTGGAGAGCAGTACAATAATGAGGGTCTGCAGGCAGCAGTGAAGATGGTGGAGGGTCCTGGAGAGCGGTACAATAATGAGGGTCTGCAGGCAGTAGTGAAGATGGTGGAGGGTCCTGGAGAGCGGTACAATAATGAGGGTCTGCAGGCAGCAGTGAAGATGGTGGAGGGTTCTGGAGAGTTGTACAATAATGAGGGTCTGCAGGCAGCAGTGAAGATGGTGGAGGGTCCTGGAGAGCGGTACAATAATGAGGGTCTGCAGGCAGCAGTGAAGATGGTGGAGGGTCCTGGAGAGCAGTACAATAATGAGGGTCTGCAGGCAGCAGTGAAGATGGTGGAGGGTCCTGGAGAGCGGTACAATAATGAGGGTCTGCAGGCAGTAGTGAAGATGGTGGAGGGTCCTGGAGAGCGGTACAATAATGAGGGTTTTCAGGCATCAGTGAAGCATGGAGGAGGGTCCTGGAGAGCGGTACAATAATAAGGGTATGCAGGCAGCAGTGAAGCATGGTGGAGGGTCCTGGAGAGCAGTACAATAATGAGGGTCTGCAGGCAGCAGTGAAGATGGTGGAGGGTCCTGGAGAGCAGTACAATAATGAGGGTCTGCAGGCAGCAGTGAAGCATGGAGGAGGGTCCTGGAGAGCGGTACAATAATGAGGGTCTACAGGCAGCAGTGAAGCATGGAGGAGGGTCCTGGAGAGGGGTACAATAATGAGGGTCTGCAGGCAGTAGTGAAGATGGTGGAGGTTCCTGGAGAGCGATACAATAATGAGGGTCTGCATGCAGCAGTGAAGCATGGTGATGGTCCTGGAGAGCGGTACAATAATGAGGGTCTGCAGGCAGCAGTGAAGGTGGTGGAGGGTCCTGGAGAGCGGTACAATAATGAGGGTCTTCAGGCAGCAGTGAAGATGGTGGAGGGTCCTGGAGAGCAGAACAATAATGAGGGTCTGCAGGCAGCAGTGAAGCATGGAGGAGGGTCCTGGAGAGTGGTACAATAATGATGGTCTGCATGCAGAAGTCAAGCATGGGGGAGGGTCCTGGAGAGCGGTACAATAATGAGGGTCTGCAGGCAGCAGTGAAGATCGTGGAGGGTCCTGAAGAGCGGTACAATAATGAGGGTCTGCAGGCAGTAGTGAAGGTGGTGGAGGGTCCTGGAGAGCTGTACAATAATGAGGGTCTGCAGGCAGCAGTGAAGCATGGAGGAGGGTCCTGGAGAGTGGTACAATAATGAGGGTCTGCATGCAGCAGTGAAGCATGGGGGAGAGCGGTACAATAATGAGGGTCAGCAGGCAGCAGTGAAGATTGTGGAGGGTCCTGAAGAGCGGTACAATAATGAGGGTCTGCAGGCAGCAGTGAAGATCATGGAGGGTCCTGGAGAGGAGTACAATAATGAGGGTCTGCAGGCAGCAGTGAAGGTGGTGGAGGGTCCTGGAGAGCGGTACAATAATGAGGGTCTGCAGGCAGCAGTGAAGATGGTGGAGGGTCCTGGAGAGCGGCCCATTAATGAGGGTCTGCAGGCAGCAGTGAAGGTGGTGGAGTGTCCTGGAGAGCGGTACAATAATTAGGGTCTGCAGGCAGCAGTGAAGGTGGTGGAGCGTCCTGGAGAGCGGTACAATAATGAGGGTCTGCAGGCAGCAGTGAAGATGGTGGAGGATCCCTGGAGAGCGGTACAATAATGAGGGTCTGCAGGCAGCAGTGAAGGTGGTGGAGGGTCCTGGAGAGCGGTACAATAATGAGGGTCTGCAGGCAGCAGTGAAGGTGGTGGAGGGTCCTGGAGAGCGGTACAATAATGAGGGTCTGCAGGCAGCAGTGAAGATGGTGGAGGGTCCTAGAGAGCGGTACAATAATGAGGGTCTGCAGGCAGCAGTGAAGATGTTGGAGGGTCCTGGAGAGCGGTACAATAATGAGGGTCTGCAGGCAGCAGTGAAGATGGTGGCGTGTCCTAGAGAGCAGTACAATAATGAGGGTCTACAGGCAGCAGTGAAGATGGTGGAGGGTCCTGGAGAGTGGTACAATAATGAGGGTCTGCAGGCAGCAGTGAAGCATGGAGGAGGGTCCTGGAGATTGGTACAATAATGAGGGTCTACAGGCAGCAGTGAAGCAGGGTGGAGGGTCCTAGAGAGCGGTACAATAATGAGGATCTGCAGGCAGCAGTGAAGCATGGAGGAGGGTCCTGGAGAGCGGTACAATAATGAGGGTCTGCAGGCAGCAGTGAAGCATGGTGGAGGGTCCTGGAGAGCGGTACAATAATGAGGGTCTACAGGCAGCAGTGAAGCATGGAGGAGGGTCCTGGAGAGCGGTACAATAACGAGGGTCTGCAGGCAGCAGTGAAGATGGTGGAGGGTCCTGGAGAGCGGTACAATAATGAGGGTCTGCAGGCAGCAGTGAAGCATGGTGGAGGGTCCAGGAGAGCGGTACAATAATGAGGGTCTACAGGCAGCAGTGAAGATGGTGGAGGGTCCTGGAGAGCGGTACAATAATGAGGGTCTGCAGGCAGCAGTGAAGCATGGTGGAGGGTCCTGGACAGCGGTACAATAATGAGGGTCTACAGGCAGCAGTGAAGCATGGTGGAGGGTCCTGGAGAGCGGTACAATAATAAGGGTCTGCAGGCAGCAGTGAAGCATGGTGGAGGGTCCTGGAGAGCGGTACAATAATGAGGGTCTACAGGCAGCAGTGAAGATGGTGGAGGGTCCTGGAGAGCGGTACAATAATGAGGGTCTGCAGGCAGCAGTGAAGATGGTGGAGGGTCCTGGAGAGCGATACAATAATGAGGGTATGCAGGCAGCAGTGAAGATGGTGGAGGGTCCTGGAGAGCGGTACAATAATGAGGGTCTGCATGCAGCAGTGAAGCATGGTGGAGGGTCCTGGAGAGCGGTACAATAATGAGGGTCTGCAGTCAGCAGTGAAGATGTTGGAGGGTCCTGGAGAGCGGTACAATAATGAGGGTCTGCAGGCAGCAGTGAAGATGGTGGCGTGTCCTAGAGAGCAGTACAATAATGAGGGTCTACAGGCAGCAGTGAAGATGGTGGAGGGTCCTGGAGAGTGGTACAATAATGAGGGTCTGCAGGCAGCAGTGAAGCATGGAGGAGGGTCCTGGAGAGTGGTACAATAATGAGGGTCTACAGGCAGCAGTGAAGCATGGAGGAGGGTCCTGGAGAGCGGTACAATAATAAGGGTATGCAGGCAGCAGTGAAGCATGGTGGAGGGTCCTAGAGAGCGGTACAATAATGAGGGTCTGTAGGCAGCAGTGAAGCATGGTGGAGGGTCCTGGAGAGCGGTACAAATAATGAGGGTCTACAGGCAGCAGTGAAGATGGTGGAGGGTCCTGGAGAGCGGTACAATAATGAGGGTCTGCAGGCAGCAGTGAAGCATGGTGGAGGGTCCTGGAGAGCGGTACAATAATGAGGGCCTATAGGCAGCAGTGAAGCATGGTGGAGGGTCCTGGAGAGCGGTACAATAATGAGGGTCTACAGGCAGCAGTGAAGATGGTGGAGGGTCCTGGAGAGCGGTACAATAATGAGGGTCTGCAGGCAGCAGTGAAGATGGTGGAGGGTCCTGGAGAGCGATACAATAATGAGGGTATGCAGGCAGCAGTGAAGATGGTGGAGGGTCCTGGAGAGCGGTACAATAATGAGGGTCTGCATGCAGCAGTGAAGCATGGAGGAGGGTCCTGGAGAGCGGTACAATAATGAGGGTCTGCATGCAGCAGTGAAGCATGGAGGAGGGTCCTGGAGAGCGGTACAATAATGAGGGTCTACAGGCAGCAGTGAAGATGGTGGAGGGTCCTGGAGAGCGGTACAATAATGAGGGTCTGCAGGCAGCAGTGAAGATGGTGGAGGGTCCTGGAGAGCGATACAATAATGAGGGTCTGCAGGCAGCAGTGAAGATAGTGGAGGGTCCTGGAGAGCGGTACAATAATGAGGGTCTGCAGGCAGCAGTGAAGATGGTGGAGGGTCCTGGAGAGCGGTACAATAATGAGGGTCTGCATGCAGCAGTGAAGCATGGAGGAGGGTCCTGGAGAGCGGTACAATAATGAGGGTCTGCATGCAGCAGTGAAGCATGGAGGAGGGTCCTGGAGAGCGGTACAATAATGAGGGTCTACAGGCAGCAGTGAAGATGGTGGAGGGTCCTGGAGAGCGGTACAATAATGAGGGTCTGCAGGCAGCAGTGAAGATGGTGGAGGGTCCTGGAGAGCGATACAATAATGAGGGTATGCAGGCAGCAGTGAAGATGGTGGAGGGTCCTGGAGAGCGATACAATAATGAGGGTCTGCAGGCAGCAGTGAAGATAGTGGAGGGTCCTGGAGAGCGGTACAATAATGAGGGTCTGCAGGCAGCAGTGAAGATGGTGGAGGGTCCTGGAGAGCGGTACAATAATGAGGGTCTGCAGGCAGCAGTGAAGATGGTGGAGGGTCCTGGAGAGCGGTACAATAATGAGGGTCTGCATGCAGCAGTGAAGCATGGAGGAGGGTCCTGGAGAGCGGTACAATAATGAGGGTCTGCATGCAGCAGTGAAGCATGGAGGAGGGTCCTGGAGAGCGGTACAATAATGAGGGTCTGCAGGCAGCAGTGAAGATGGTGGCGTGTCCTAGAGAGCAGTACAATAATGAGGGTCTACAGGCAGCAGTGAAGATGTTGGAGGGTCCTGGAGAGTGGTACAATAATGAGGGTCTGCAGGCAGCAGTGAAGCATGGAGGAGGGTCCTGGAGAGTGGTACAATAATGAGGGTCTACAGGCAGCAGTGAAGCATGGAGGAGGGTCCTGGAGAGCGGTACAATAATAAGGGTATGCAGGCAGCAGTGAAGCATGGTGGAGGGTCCTAGAGAGCGGTACAATAATGAGGGTCTGTAGGCAGCAGTGAAGCATGGTGGAGGGTCCTGGAGAGCGGTACAATAATGAGGGTCTACAGGCAGCTGTGAAGATGGTGGAGGGTCCTGGAGAGCGGTACAATAATGAGGGTCTGCAGGCAGCAGTGAAGCATGGTGGAGGGTCCTGGAGAGCGGTACAATAATGAGGGTCTACAGGCAGCAGTGAAGCATGGTGGAGGGTCCTGGAGAGCGGTACAATAATAAGGGTCTGCAGGCAGCAGTGAAGCATGGTGGAGGGTCCTGGAGAGCGGTACAATAATGAGGGTCTACAGGCAGCAGTGAAGATGGTGGAGGGTACTGGAGAGCGGTACAATAATGAGGGTCTGCAGGCAGCAGTGAAGATGGTGGAGGGTCCTGGAGAGCGATACAATAATGAGGGTCTGCAGGCAGCAGTGAAGCATGGTGGAGGGTCCTGGAGAGCGGTACAATAATGAGGGTCTGCAGGCAGCAGTGAAGCATGGTGGAGGGTCCTGGAGAGCGGTACAATAATGAGGGTCTACAGGCAGCAGTGAAGCATGGTGGAGGGTCCTGGAGAGCGGTACAATAATAAGGGTCTGCAGGCAGCAGTGAAGCATGATGGAGGGTCCTGGAGAGCGGTACAATAATGAGGGTCTACAGGCAGCAGTGAAGATGGTGGAGGGTCCTGGAGAGCGGTACAATAATGAGGGTCTGCAGGCAGCAGTGAAGATGGTGGAGGGTCCTGGAGAGCGATACAATAATGAGGGTATGCAGGCAGCAGTGAAGATGGTGGAGGGTCCTGGAGAGCGGTACAATAATGAGGGTCTGCATGCAGCAGTGAAGCATGGAGGAGGGTCCTGGAGAGCGGTACAATAATGAGGGTCTGCATGCAGCAGTGAAGCATGGAGGAGGGTCCTGGAGAGCGGTACAATAATGAGGGTCTACAGGCAGCAGTGAAGATGGTGGAGGGTCCTGGAGAGCGGTACAATAATGAGGGTCTGCAGGCAGCAGTGAAGATGGTGGAGGGTCCTGGAGAGCGATACAATAATTAGGGTATGCAGGCAGCAGTGAAGATGGTGGAGGGTCCTGGAGAGCGATACAATAATGAGGGTCTGCAGGCAGCAGTGAAGATAGTGGAGGGTCCTGGAGAGCGGTACAATAATGAGGGTCTGCAGGCAGCAGTGAAGATGGTGGAGGGTCCTGGAGAGCGGTACAATAATGAGGGTCTGCATGCAGCAGTGAAGCATGGAGGAGGGTCCTGGAGAGCGGTACAATAATGAGGGTCTGCATGCAGCAGTGAAGCATGGAGGAGGGTCCTGGAGAGCGGTACAATAATGAGGGTCTACAGGCAGCAGTGAAGATGGTGGAGGGTCCTGGAGAGCGGTACAATAATGAGGGTCTGCAGGCAGCAGTGAAGATGGTGGAGGGTCCTGGAGAGCGATACAATAATGAGGGTCTGCAGGCAGCAGTGAAGATGGTGGAGGGTCCTGGAGAGCGATACAATAATGAGGGTCTGCAGGCAGCAGTGAAGATAGTGGAGGGTCCTGGAGAGCGGTACAATAATGAGGGTCTGCAGGCAGCAGTGAAGATGGTGGAGGGTCCTGGAGAGCGGTACAATAATGAGGGTCTGCAGGCAGCAGTGAAGATGGTGGAGGGTCCTGGAGAGCGGTACAATAATGAGGGTCTGCATGCAGCAGTGAAGCATGGAGGAGGGTCCTGGAGAGCGGTACAATAATGAGGGTCTGCAGGCAGCAGTGAAGATGGTGGCGTGTCCTAGAGAGCAGTACAATAATGAGGGTCTACAGGCAGCAGTGAAGATGTTGGAGGGTCCTGGAGAGTGGTACAATAATGAGGGTCTGCAGGCAGCAGTGAAGCATGGAGGAGGGTCCTGGAGAGTGGTACAATAATGAGGGTCTACAGGCAGCAGTGAAGCATGGAGGAGGGTCCTGGAGAGCGGTACAATAATAAGGGTATGCAGGCAGCAGTGAAGCATGGTGGAGGGTCCTAGAGAGCGGTACAATAATGAGGGTCTGTAGGCAGCAGTGAAGCATGGTGGAGGGTCCTGGAGAGCGGTACAATAATGAGGGTCTACAGGCAGCAGTGAAGATGGTGGAGGGTCCTGGAGAGCGGTACAATAATGAGGGTCTGCAGGCAGCAGTGAAGCATGGTGGAGGGTCCTGGAGAGCGGTACAATAATGAGGGTCTACAGGCAGCAGTGAAGCATGGTGGAGGGTCCTGGAGAGCGGTACAATAATAAGGGTCTGCAGGCAGCAGTGAAGCATGGTGGAGGGTCCTGGAGAGCGGTACAATAATGAGGGTCTACAGGCAGCAGTGAAGATGGTGGAGGGTCCTGGAGAGCGGTACAATAATGAGGGTCTGCAGGCAGCAGTGAAGATGGTGGAGGGTCCTGGAGAGCGATACAATAATGAGGGTCTGCAGGCAGCAGTGAAGCATGGTGGAGGGTCCTGGAGAGCGGTACAATAATGAGGGTCTGCAGGCAGCAGTGAAGCATGGTGGAGGGTCCTGGAGAGCGGTACAATAATGAGGGTCTACAGGCAGCAGTGAAGCATGGTGGAGGGTCCTGGAGAGCGGTACAATAATAAGGGTCTGCAGGCAGCAGTGAAGCATGGTGGAGGGTCCTGGAGAGCGGTACAATAATGAGGGTCTACAGGCAGCAGTGAAGATGGTGGAGGGTCCTGGAGAGCGGTACAATAATGAGGGTCTGCAGGCAGCAGTGAAGATGGTGGAGGGTCCTGGAGAGCGATACAATAATGAGGGTATGCAGGCAGCAGTGAAGATGGTGGAGGGTCCTGGAGAGCGGTACAATAATGAGGGTCTGCATGCAGCAGTGAAGCATGGAGGAGGGTCCTGGAGAGCGGTACAATAATGAGGGTCTGCATGCAGCAGTGAAGCATGGAGGAGGGTCCTGGAGAGCGGTACAATAATGAGGGTCTACAGGCAGCAGTGAAGATGGTGGAGGGTCCTGGAGAGCGGTACAATAATGATGGTCTGCAGGCAGCAGTGAAGATGGTGGAGGGTCCTGGAGAGCGATACAATAATGAGGGTATGCAGGCAGCAGTGAAGATGGTGGAGGGTCCTGGAGAGCGGTACAATAATGAGGGTCTGCAGGCAGCAGTGAAGCATGGTGGAGGGTCCTGGAGAGCGGTACAATAATGAGGGTCTACAGGCAGCAGTGAAGCATGGTGGAGGGTCCTGGAGAGCGGTACAATAATAAGGGTCTGCAGGCAGCAGTGAAGCATGGTGGAGGGTCCTGGAGAGCGGTACAATAATGAGGGTCTACAGGCAGCAGTGAAGATGGTGGAGGGTCCTGGAGAGCGGTACAATAATGAGGGTCTGCAGGCAGCAGTGAAGATGGTGGAGGGTCCTGGAGAGCGATACAATAATGAGGGTCTGCAGGCAGCAGTGAAGCATGGTGGAGGGTCCTGGAGAGCGGTACAATAATGAGGGTCTGCAGGCAGCAGTGAAGCATGGTGGAGGGTCCTGGAGAGCGGTACAATAATGAGGGTCTACAGGCAGCAGTGAAGCATGGTGGAGGGTCCTGGAGAGCGGTACAATAATAAGGGTCTGCAGGCAGCAGTGAAGCATGGTGGAGGGTCCTGGAGAGCGGTACAATAATGAGGGTCTACAGGCAGCAGTGAAGATGGTGGAGGGTCCTGGAGAGCGGTACAATAATGAGGGTCTGCAGGCAGCAGTGAAGATGGTGGAGGGTCCTGGAGAGCGATACAATAATGAGGGTATGCAGGCAGCAGTGAAGATGGTGGAGGGTCCTGGAGAGCGGTACAATAATGAGGGTCTGCATGCAGCAGTGAAGCATGGAGGAGGGTCCTGGAGAGCGGTACAATAATGAGGGTCTGCATGCAGCAGTGAAGCATGGAGGAGGGTCCTGGAGAGCGGTACAATAATGAGGGTCTACAGGCAGCAGTGAAGATGGTGGAGGGTCCTGGAGAGCGGTACAATAATGATGGTCTGCAGGCAGCAGTGAAGATGGTGGAGGGTCCTGGAGAGCGATACAATAATGAGGGTATGCAGGCAGCAGTGAAGATGGTGGAGGGTCCTGGAGAGCGATACAATAATGAGGGTCTGCAGGCAGCAGTGAAGATAGTGGAGGGTCCTGGAGAGCGGTACAATAATGAGGGTCTGCAGGCAGCAGTGAAGATGGTGGAGGGTCCTGGAGAGCGGTACAATAATGAGGGTCTGCATGCAGCAGTGAAGCATGGAGGAGGGTCCTGGAGAGCGGTACAATAATGAGGGTCTACATGCAGCAGTGAAGCATGGAGGAGGGTCCTGGAGAGCGGTACAATAATGAGGGTCTACAGGCAGCAGTGAAGATGGTGGAGGGTCCTGGAGAGCGGTACAATAATGAGGGTCTGCAGGCAGCAGTGAAGATGGTGGAGGGTCCTGGAGAGCGATACAATAATGAGGGTATGCAGGCAGCAGTGAAGATGGTGGAGGGTCCTGGAGAGCGATACAATAATGAGGGTCTGCAGGCAGCAGTGAAGATAGTGGAGGGTCCTGGAGAGCGGTACAATAATGAGGGTCTGCAGGCAGCAGTGAAGATGGTGGAGGGTCCTGGAGAGCGGTACAATAATGAGGGTCTGCATGCAGCAGTGAAGCATGGAGGAGGGTCCTGGAGTGCGGTACAATAATGAGGGTCTGCAGGCAGCAGTGAAGATGGAGGAGGGTCCTGGAGAGCGGTACAATAATGAGGGTCTGCAGGCAGCAGTGAAGCATGGAGGAGGGTCCTGGAGAGCGGTACAATAATGAGGGTCTGCAGGCAGCAGTGAAGATGGTGGAGGGTCCTGGAGAGCGGTACAATAATGAAAGACTGCGAATGTGATGATGGAAAAACGAAAAAAATTGCTTGGTCATTAGGGCCCAGAATGCGTGCGGGGGGAAGGGGTAAAAACCGGCTCCTGATATTATACGCCACAGGAGTCGCGCTTTACCTATACCTCCACACCTACGTTCTTTCATCACGGATACTCTACAGTCTACAAGTCCTCATATAACAGTAAGACTAGAGGTGCAGTCACTATGATTAGAAACTCTTCTCTCTTAGGGTATGTTCACACGGCAGCGTCTGTAACGGCCGAAATTACGGGGCTGTTTCCAGGAGAAAACAGCCCCGTCATTTCAGCCGTAACGGCATGTGCAGGCGCTTGAACGCCGCATCCATTACGGACGTAACTGGAGCTGGTTTTCCATGGAGTCCATGGAAAACGGCTCCATTTACGTCTGAAGAAGTGACAGATCACTTCTTTGGCGCGGGCGTCTATTTATGCGCCGTCTTTTGACAGCGGCGCGTAAATATACGCCTCATGTGAACAGACAAACGTCAGCCCATTGCTTTCAATGGGCAGATGTTTGCCAACGCTATCGAGGCGCATTTTCGGACGTAATTCGCGGCGTAAAACGCCCGAATTACGTCCGTAAATAAGCCGTGTGAACATACCCTTACGGATATGCTTGGTAATTACTGACCCTGGGGGCCGATATCTGATCATTGCTGGTACATTGGTGGACATTGATATATAGTGAATTCTTCGGCTCCCACTGCAGATCCTGTTACGTTTTTTCAGGATTTAGCACTGGTAATTGCGCCTCTTCATTATCAACATTTGTTATGGTGCGGTACCTTTAATTTCGTCATTAACCCCTTAGTGTCCAAGCCATTTTTTTATTTTTTCGTTTTTCACTCCCAGCGTTCTATGAGCCATAGCTTTTTTTTTTTACCGTCAATAGAGCGGTGCGGGGGCTTATTTTTTGCGTGGGGGAGGGGGGGTGGGGTTGTTGTTCCTACTGTTTAAAGTACCATATAATGTTCTAGGAAACGGAAAAAAATCTTTGTGGGGTAAAATTGTAAAAAAATGTGAACCCTCCATTTTCTTTTGGGTTTCGTTTTTACGTCTTTCACCGTGCGTGAAAAACAATAATTGACCTTTATTCTGCTGGTCAGTACGATTACGGTGATACCAAATTTATATCGTTTTCTTAATGTTTTACTCCTTTTACAAAGAAAAAACTATTTGTTAGAAAAAAAATGATTTGTGTCGCCACATTCTGAGCCGGAACGTTTTTATTTCTTGGTGGATCGGTCGGTGTGAGGGCTTATGTTTCGCGGCACGAGCTGTTTTTTTTATTGGTAGAATTATTTGGCACATACGACTTTTTGATCACTTTTTCAAATTTCTTTTTATCGCTAAGTTGACAAAAAAACTGCGATTCCGGTGTTTTAGATTTTTTTCTTTTTATGGCGTTCACCATGCGAATTAAAAAATGGTAGATTGTTATAGTTTGGACTTTTACGGATTTTGTTTATTTTTTACATTACTTTAGAGGAAAAATGGGAAAATGTTTTTTTTTAACCTTAAATTTTTTTTTCACTACTAAAAACTTTAATAACTTTTTTTTTTACACATTTCATTAGTCCCCCTACGGGACTTGAACCATCAGTGTAGTCATTTTCACATGACATGTTAAGCCCTGCCTGTGGCAGAGTAAAGGCAGTCCTGGGGGCCTTCATTAGGCCCCTGGGCTGCCATGACAACCATTGGCAACCCTTGATCGCGCTATGGGGCCGCCGATGAGCTGTCAGTGCCCCCCTTTCTTTAACGCCTCAGATGCTGCAATTGTGATTGCTGTTCCTGGCCGTAAAACACAGCCGACACCCGCAGCGTATGGCGCGTGCTCAGCCTGTGAGCGCGCTCCTCCATACTTCTCCCCCTGCACCCTGACGGGCCAGTACGTCATGGGGTTAATCCCACCATTGCCAAATCCCACCCTCTCGAGTCTCGTGGTACTGCGGCACATAAGACAATGATCTCTGATACTTTTCATCATTAGCACATACGTGGAGGGAACACAATGGCTCCGATAGGGGTTGTACCTTTCGAACACATCATCCCCACATGATCCTTTCCGCAGCCTCGTCACCCCCCAGTTGTTGCACTCTAGACATATTGTTCCGCATGGTCGGATCATGACATAGTTTGTTCTGAATTTGATTTCACACAACAGGGTTCAACTCCGTCCGCTCGGCGACTGAACAAGGCCACGATTACAAAGCCGTATGTGAGAGACCAAACAGCTGAGGACCTCAGGAAGTATTTTGAAGATAACGGCACCTCTGATACGACTCCACATTGGCTGTGGTTGTCCCAAAAGGCTTTTATAAGGGGTCGACTTATCGCAGGAGCTTCTAGGAGAAAGAGGGAAAGGGGAGGGAAAGGGACGGGCACAGACGAAATTGGAAGAGCGATTAGCTCGATTATCTCTTGTGCATCAACGCAGACCGTCCCTATATCTATATAAAGCCAAACTAGAGGCTGCGACTCCGTTAGATGCAACACTCTCAAGTACTACGGAAAAAGCCTTGCGTTGGACCGAAGCGAAATATTACAAATGGGCGAATAAGCCCGAAAAACGTTTGGGATAGGCAACGTATAAATCAAGTGTTCAAAATTCAAACTAAAGAGGGACAGACTGGGTCTAATCTTAACCACCTCATGTTCAAGACATGCCGTAGGTTTTACCAGAATCCCTCGTGTGTGAATGAGACCAGCACAGCCAATCCCGTCACAGGTACAGCAGCCGAGCGTAGCCAATCCCGTCACAGGTACAGCAGCCAAGCGTAGCCAATCCCGTCACAGGTACAGCGGCCGAGCGTAGCCAATCCTGTCACAGGTACAGCGGCCGAGTGTAGCCAATCCCGTCACAGGTACAGCGGCCGGGCGTAGCCAATCCCGTCACAGGTACAGCCGCCGAGCGTAGCCAATCCCGTCACAGGTAGAGCGGCTGAGCGTAGCCAATCCCGTCACAGGTACAGCGGCCGAGCGTAGCCAATCCCGTCACAGGTACAGCGGCCGAGCGTAGCCAATCCCGTCACAGGTACAGCGGCCGAGCGTAGCCAATCCCGTCACAGGTACAGCGGCCGAGCGTAGCCCATCCCGTCACAGGTACAGCGGCCGAGCGTAGCCAATCCCGTCACAGGTACAACGGCCGAGCGTAGCCAATCCCGTCACAGGTACAGCGGCCGAGCGTAGCCCATCCCGTCACAGGTACAGCGGCCGAGCGTAGCCAATCCCGTCACAGGTACAGCGGCCGAGCGTAGCCAATCCCATCACAAGTACAGCGGCTGAGCGTAGCCAATCCCGTCACAGGTACAGCGGCCGAGCGTAGCCAATCCCGTCACAGGTACAGCGGCCGAGTGTAACACCTGAAGCTGTCACTCACCTCAATGCAGTGATTACAGATGAGGGGATAGATTTGACGATTTGTTGGGTGAAGCCCGGGGCCCTGATGGCCTTTCTGTGCCCTACTCAATTGTTGCCCCTCATTCAGAATTTTTGCAAGACCTCTGACAGGGAAAGGCCGTGCCCCCCGAATTTCTGGATGCTATGACTGCGGTATAGAAACCCTCCATCTAATTACAGACCATCCCCCTTCTGAATCTAGATGCTGAGATTGTTTTCTCTATTCCGGCCGCCGTCTGAGTTGTTTTTTGCCGGCATTAATTCATTCTGACCAAGTGGGATTTTTTTCCTCATAGGGAGGCGCCGGATTATATTCGTAAACGTTTCGATATCATAACCCGGGTTCAGGGTGACTCTACACCAGTGGCGTAATTACCGCTGTAGCAACCATAGCGGCTGCTACGGGGCCCGTGGCATAAGGGGACCCGTGCCACCCACCGGCACAGCCCCCCCCCATGCCCGTTGGTACCGCTAGCAGTCACCATTCAATAGTATCTGCGTTCCTAGGACAGATACTATTGTATACTATGACAGAGCAGGGTGGTGGTATCTCCCTGCTCTGCCATTGGCTACAAGCCATTTGGCCTGCAGCCAATCAGGCACAGGATCCCTGCGCAGGCCGGCATGATGAAGTTGTTGGATCACACCGGTCAACACAAGGATCCCGTCGGCGTTGAGGAGGCTGTGTAGAAGATTCGTTTGTCGCAGGAACGGGACCTAGGGGAGTATAACGTGTTTTTATATATAGCGGGAGTCCGTCTTGGCTCTTTCGAGTATAAAGCTAATGTGTTTACGGATGATTTATCACTGACTCTTACTAAGCCCCTGACACCCCCTCCCTTTCTCTGGCTTCGGGATTACGAGTGAACACATCCACATCGGAGGTCATGTTCTGTAAGGGTATGTTCACATGGCTTCGTTTCGGCCGTTGTGAACGCCTCCAGACATCTGCCCATTGAATTCAATGAGAAAAACTGCGTTCTGCTCCGACAGGCCGTTTTTTTTACGCGGCCGTTTTTCAAAATGGAAGCGTAAAAAAACGGCCGCGAAAAAGAAGTGCCTGTCACTTCTTCAGCCGTTTTTGGATCCGTTTTTCCATAGTCTCTATAGAAAAACAGCTCCAAAAACATCCGTTAAAAACGCCGCGAAAAACGCGAGTGGCTTAAAAAACATCTGAAAATTAGGAGCGGTTCTCCCTTGAACTCCGTATTTTCAGCTGTTTTTTGTTATTCGTGTGAACACGGCCTAAAACACCACCTCATATCATAAAACGGAGAGAATTCAGCTTTGGCTTTCAAACCTGCTCCAGGTGATTGAACTCCTGGGGCCCGACACCTCGATTGGGGGATTTATATGCAGAAAACTTCCCGGCCTCATTCGCTCCATCCTACTAGATGGATGAACGTGGGATTCCGACCTGCTGCCGTGGTTTGGACGGACACTCTTGCCAGGATGGCGACATTGCCACGTTTACTCTATTTGTTTGGAACCTTACCCGTCCCTCTTCCCATATCTGTACTTCAACAAGACACCTCACACTTTGTTTGGGCAGGTAAACCCCCTAGGATCCGAGGCCCCATCATGTTTCTTCACAAGCGGGTGGGGGGTTTCTCTTTACTGAATTTCATTACACATTATAGGGCTGCCCGGTTGGCACAACTTCCGCTGATACCTTCTTCTCGAGACGTCCCGCAGTGGCTGGGTCTGGGATCTGAACCCCTCACTCCGCTTTCCTGGATTACCCTTTTTTAGAGTAACCCAGAGATGTTCCGATTAAGTCACTTCTATTCTACGTCTCTACTTTACTGGGGGGCTGAGCTCTATACATTATATGCCGTCCACGGTCTCCCCACATACCCCCTACCTCGGGTATGCAGAATGCCCCATTTTCCTGGTGGTCTTCACACAATCTTACTAAACTGGCAGCTATTTTATTCAATGTTAAGCAGCCAATCTCCTCCATCCAATCTCCTCCATCCAATCTCCTCCATCCAATCTCCTCTATCCAATCTCCTCCATCCAATCTCCTCCATCCAATCTCCTCTATCCAATCTCCTCTATCCAATCTCCTCCATCCAATCTCCTCCATCCAATCTCCTCCATCCAATCTCCTCTATCCAATCTCCTCCATCCAATTTCCTCCATCCAATCTCCTCCATCCAATCTCCTCCATTCAATCTCCTCTATCCAATCTCCATCCAATCTCCTCTATCCAATTTCCTCCATCCAATCTCCTCTATCCAATCTCCTCTATCCAATCTCCTCCATCCAATCTCCTCCATCCAATCTCCTCTATCCAATCTCCTCCATCCAATCTCCTCCATCCAATCTCCTCTATCCAATCTCCTCCATCCAATCTCCTCCATCCAATCTCCTCCATCCAATCTCCTCCATCCAATCTCCTCCATCCAATCTCCTCCATCCAATCTCCTCCATCCAATCTCCTCCATCCAATCTCCTCCATCCAATCTCCTCCATCCAATCTCCTCCATCCAATCTCCTCCATCCAATCTCCTCTATCCAATCTCCTCCATCCAATCTCCTCCATCCAATCTCCTCTATCCAATCTCCTCCATCCAATCTCCTCCATCCAATCTCCTCCATCCAATCTCCTCCATCTAATCTCCTCCATCCAATCTCCTCCATCCAATCTCCTCCATCCAATCTCCTCCATCCAATCTCCTCCATCTAATCTCCTCCATCCAATCTCCTCCATCCAATCTCCTCCATCCAATCTCCTCTATCCAATCTCCTCCATCCAATTTCCTCCATCCAATCTCCTCCATCCAATTTCCTCCATCCAATCTCCTCTATCCAATCTCCTCCATCCAATCTCCTCCATCCAATCTCCTCCATCCAATCTCCTCCATCCAATCTCCTCTATCCAATCTCCTCCATCCAATCTCCTCCATCCAATCTCCTCCATCTAATCTCCTCCATCCAATCTCCTCCATCCAATCTCCTCCATCCAATCTCCTCCATCCAATCTCCTCTATCCAATCTCCTCCATCCAATCTCCTCCATCCAATCTCCTCTATCCAATCTCCTCTATCCAATCTCCTCCATCCAATCTCCTCTATCCAATTTCCTCCATCCAATCTCCTCCATCCAATCTCCTCTATCCAATCTCCTCCATCCAATTTCCTCCATCCAATCTCCTCCATCCAATCTCCTCCATTCAATCTCCTCTATCCAATCTCCATCCAATCTCCTCTATCCAATTTCCTCCATCCAATCTCCTCTATCCAATCTCCTCCATCCAATCTCCTCCATCCAATCTCCTCTATCCAATCTCCTCCATCCAATCTCCTCCATCCAATCTCCTCTATCCAATCTCCTCCATCCAATCTCCTCCATCCAATCTCCTCCATCCAATCTCCTCCATCCAATCTCCTCCATCCAATCTCCTCCATCCAATTTCCTCCATCCAATCTCCTCCATCCAATCTCCTCCATCCAATCTCCTCCATCCAATCTCCTCCATCCAATCTCCTCTATCCAATCTCCTCCATCCAATCTCCTCCATCCAATCTCCTCTATCCAATCTCCTCCATCCAATCTCCTCCATCCAATCTCCTCCATCCAATCTCCTCCATCTAATCTCCTCCATCCAATCTCCTCCATCCAATCTCCTCCATCCAATCTCCTCCATCTAATCTCCTCCATCCAATCTCCTCCATCCAATCTCCTCCATCCAATCTCCTCTATCCAATCTCCTCTATCCAATCTCCTCCATCCAATTTCCTCCATCCAATCTCCTCCATCCAATTTCCTCCATCCAATCTCCTCTATCCAATCTCCTCCATCCAATCTCCTCCATCCAATCTCCTCCATCCAATCTCCTCTATCCAATCTCCTCCATCCAATCTCCTCTATCCAATCTCCTCCATCCAATCTCCTCCATCCAATCTCCTCCATCTAATCTCCTCCATCCAATCTCCTCCATCCAATCTCCTCCATCCAATCTCCTCTATCCAATCTCCTCCATCCAATTTCCTCCATCCAATCTCCTCTATCCAATCTCCTCCATCCAATCTCCTCCATCCAATCTCCTCTATCCAATCTCCTCCATCCAATTTCCTCCATCCAATCTCCTCTATCCAATCTCCTCCATCCAATCTCCTCTATCCAATCTCCTCCATCCAATCTCCTCTATCCAATCTCCTCCATCCAATCTCCTCCATCCAATCTCCTCTATCCAATCTCATCCATCCAATCTCCTCCATCCAATCTCCTCCATCCAATCTCCAGAACGGTGTATAGCCCCTTTAAGGGAGGAGTTCAGACTCGTAGAGCTCCTTGCTTTGCGGCGCTCTACGATAGGAGACGTTCCATCTATTTCACGTTCTGTTCCGGAACGCTGTATTCTATAGTCTCTGGAAGGAGTCGGCCTCATCTCTTACGGATATTCTTTGTTGAATTCCCCACCGGAGGGGCAAAATGTACCTTACGGCTGAGGTCACACCCGTGTGTAATAGCACGCAGCGTATCCGTCCTGTGCGCCGCGGGGAATTTCGGCCAAAAAAGTGCACCAAACTGTGGTGCAATTTTTCGCATTGGAATGTCCGCCGGCCGGCCTCCTGTGATTGGCTGCAGCAGCGGTCACATGGGATGAAGCGGCATCCCAGGAGGATGAAACACAGACTTCTGGGTAAGTTTAATATATTTTTTGTTTTCCGAGTTGCGCTTCTTGCGGCGGGATCTCTACGAACCCGCCGCATATAATGGAACGACTGCTATTTGATGCGGGTTTTTCCTCCTCATTGACTTCTATGGGGAAATCCCGCAACATATAAGAAGCGTTTACGTAAAGACAATCGTCACGCTGAGGAATAAAACTCCGCACCGCAGGTCAGTTTCTGAGTTGCGTTTTTTTCCGCTCCGTATTTCCGCAGCGCGTGGAGATTTGTTTTATCTCATCCACGGATTTGCTGTGGATTTTCTGCAGTATTTACGCAGCGTGTGAACTGGCCCTTAGGTTGGAACAACATGGCGGCGCGGCAGCCTCGGACACTCTCCTCATCTCTCATATTGGGACCCCAGGGCCGCGTCCGCGTTTTATAATTCTTCATTCATGTTTTTTATCCTCTTCTTTGACTTTACGGATTGGACCTTCTCATTCCTTGTGACCCGTCGAGCTCTCACCCTCTTGATGTCGGATACGTGAATGTCGCCGTCGTATATCGGTTATTTTATATGGAGTATTGCTCGTTGGTTTGCGCGTCGCGGTTCTTATCGCTCAATATCAAAACAATAAAACCATTTTTGAAACTAAAAGGGAAATTTAGCTCTGGGCATCAAGGCCTAAAACACCCCCGTCATGAAGGGGTTAATGACGTGGCCGGTGATTGGTGGAGGCGGCCGGTTACTTTCATTCATCGCTCCCTTACATGGTGTCAGGGGAGGGGGGGTGGGATTAGATGGTTGTTCCAGGTGACTCCAGCAGAGGGCGCTGCAGCCTCACCCGTGACGATAACTGCTGCCTCCCCAGCGCCTGGGCAGTAAACAGCTGGGAGGAGGGTGACAGCAGATCTGTGCTGGGCTGTCAGAGAGCTCAGTCCTGGGTGGGTGACATCTCCTGCAGTGGCAGGCAGCCTGGGCAGGGGGGCATTTCCATGTGTGGCAGCCGTCTGGAGACGTTACTTATAACGCTGCTCTGCCCACATCTGGAAGCCTCAGCACAGGATGGCACTTCACATGGCATCAACGCAGTCGGAGGTAAGATCGATGAGACATTGCGGCACGGAGAGAGTTAACACACGATCTCGTCATTAACCCCTCCACTGCCCAGAGGGCCCCGCACTGATTGACGCTCCTAGAAACGCAACGCCGGCCCTGGCATCCTGCCATGTAGTGTCTGCCGACAGGGAAAGGGTTAATGACCGCTACACATCCAGCGCTCCCTGGTGCCCCCCGCTCTGTGATATATGGAGGTTTCGGGGGCTCTGTGATATATGGAGGTTTCGGGGGTTCTGTGATATATGGAGGTTTCGGGGGCTCTGTGATATATGGAGGTTCGGGGGCTATGTGATATATGGAGGTTTCGGGGGTTCTGTGATATATGGAGGTTTCGGGGGTTCTGTGATATATGGAGGTGTCGGGGGCTCTGTGATATATGGAGGTTTCGGGGGCTCTGTGATATATGGAGGTTTCGGGGGTTCTGTGATATATGGAGGTTTCGGGGGCTATGTGATATATGGAGGTTTCGGGGGCTCTGTGATATATGGAGGTTTCGGGGGCTATGTGATATATGGAGGTTTCGGGGGTTCTGTGATATATGGAGGTGTCGGGGGCTCTGTGATATATGTTGGTTTCGGGGGCTCTGTGATATATGGAGGTTTCGGGGGCTCTGTGATATATGGAGGTTTCGGGGGCTCTGTGATATATGGAGGTTTCGGGGGCTCTGTGATATATGGAGGTTTCGGGGGCTCTGTGATATATGGAGGTTTCGGGGGCTATGTTATATATGGAGGTTTCGGGGGCTCTGATATATGGAGGTTTCGGGGGCTCTGTGATATATTGAGGTTTCGGGGGCTCTGTGATATATGGAGGTTTCGGGGGCTCTGTGATGGAGGTTTCGGGGGCTCTGTGATATATGGAGGTTTCGGGGGCTCTGTGATATATGGAGGTTTCGGGGGTTCTGTGATATATGGAGGTTTCGGGGGCTATGTTATATATGGAGGTTTCGGGGGCTCTGATATATGGAGGTTTCGGGGGCTCTGTGATATATTGAGGTTTCGGGGGCTCTGTGATATATGGAGGTTTCGGGGGCTCTGTGATGGAGGTTTCGGGGGTTCTGTGATATATGGAGGTGTCGGGGGCTCTGTGATATATGGAGGTTTCGGGGGTTCTGTGATATATGGATGTTTCGGGGGCTCTGTGATATATGGAGGTGTCGGGGGCTCTGTGATATATGGAGGTGTCGGGGGCTCTGTGATATATGGAGGTTTCGGGGGCTCTGTGATATATGGAGGTTTCGGGGGCTCTGTGATATATGGAGGTTTCGGGGGCTCTGATATATGGATGTTTCGGGGGCTCTGTGATATATGGAGGTTTCGGGGGCTCTGTGATATATGGATGTTTCGGGGGCTCTGTGATATATGGAGGTTTCGGGGGCTATGTGATATATGGAGGTGTCGGGGGCTATGTGATATATGGAGGTTTCGGGGGCTCTGTGATATATGGAGGTTTCGGGGGCTCTGTGATATATGGAGGTTTCGGGGGCTCTGTGATATATGGAGGTTTCGGGGGTTCTGTGATATATGGAGGTTTCGGGGGTTCTGTGATATGTGGATGTTTTGGGGGCTCTGTGATATATGGAGGTTTCGGAGGCTCTGTGATATATGGAGGTTTCGGTGGCTCTGTGATATATGGAGGTTTCGGGGGTTCTGTGATATATGGATGTTTTGGGGGCTCTGTGATATATGGAGGTTTCGGAGGCTCTGTGATATATGGAGGTTTCGGGGGTTCTGTGATATGTGGATGTTTTGGGGGCTCTGTGATACATGGAGGTTTCAGGGGCTCTATGATATATGGAGGTTTCGGGGGTTCTGTGATATATGGAGGTTTCGGGGGCTCTGTGATATATGGAGGTTTCGGGGGCTCTGTGATATATGGAGGTTTCGGGGGCTCTGTGATATATGGAGGTGTCGGGGGCTCTGTGATATATGGAGGTTTCGGGGGCTCTGTGATATATGGAGGTTTCGGTGGCTCTGTGATATATGGAGGTTTCGGGGGTTCTGTGATATATGGATGTTTTGGGGGCTCTGTGATATATGGAGGTTTCGGAGGCTCTGTGATATATGGAGGTTTCGGGGGCTCTGTGATATATGGAGGTTTCGGGGGCTCTGTGATATATGGATGTTTTGGGGGCTCTGTGATATATGGAGGTTTCGGAGGCTCTGTGATATATGGAGGTTTCGGTGGCTCTGTGATATATGGAGGTTTCGGGGGTTCTGTGATATATGGAGGTTTCGGGGGCTCTGTGACATATGGAGGTTTCGGGGGCTCTGTGATGGAGGTTTCGGGGGCTCTGTGATATATGGAGGTTTCGGGGGCTCTGTGATATATGGATGTTTCGGGGGCTCTGTGATATATGGATGTTTCGGGGGCTCTGTGATATATGGAGGTTTCGGGGGCTCTGTGATATATGGAGGTTTCGGGGGTTCTGTGATATATGGAGGTTTCGGGGGTTCTGTGATATATGGAGGTTTCGGGGGCTCTGTGATATATGGAGGTTTCGGGGGCTCTGTGATGGAGGTTTCGGGGGCTCTGTGATATATGGAGGTTTCGGGGGCTCTGTGATATATGGAGGTTTCGGGGGCTCTGTGATATATGGAGGTTTCGGGGGTTCTGTGATATATGGAGGTTTCGGGGGCTCTGTGATATATGGAGGTTTCGGGGGTTTTGTGATATATGGAGGTTTCGGGGGCTCTGTGATATATGGAGGTTTCGGGGGCTATGTGATATATGGAGGTTTCGGGGGCTCTGATATATGGAGGTTTCGGGGGCTCTGTGATATATGGAGGTTTAGGGGGCTGTGTGATATATGGAGGTGTCGGGGGTTCTGTGATATATGGAGGTTTCGGGGGTTCTGTGATATATGGAGGTTTCGGGGGCTCTGTGATATATGGAGGTTTCGGGGGTTCTGTGATATATGGATGTTTCGGGGGCTCTGTGATGGAGGTTTCGGGGGCTCTGTGATATATGGAGGTTTCGGGGGCTCTGTGATATATGGAGGTTTCGGGGGCTCTGTGATATATGGAGGTTTCGGGGGCTCTGTGATATATGGAGGTTTCGGGGGCTCTGTGATATATGGAGGTTTCGGGGCTCTGTGATATATGGAGGTTTCGGGGGCTCTGTGATATATGGAGGTTTCGGGGCTCTGTGATATATGGAGGTGTCGGGGGCTCTGTGATATATGGAGATTTCGGGGGCTCTGTGATATATGGAGGTTTCGGGGGCTCTGTGATATATGGAGGTTTCGGGGGCTCTGTGATGGAGGTTTCGGGGCTCTGTGATATATGGATGTTTCGGGGGCTCTGTGATATATGGAGGTTTCGGGGGCTCTGTGATATATGGAGGTTTCGGGGGCTCTGTGATATATGGAGGTTTCGGGGGCTCTGTGATATATGGAGGTTTCGGGGGCTCTGTGATATATGGAGGTGTCGGGGGCTCTGTGATATATGGAGGTGTCGGGGGCTCTGTGATATATGGATGTTTCGGGGGCTCTGTGATATATGGAGGTTTCGGGGGTTCTGTGATATATGGAGGTTTCGGGGGCTCTGTGATATATGGAGGTTTCGGGGGCTCTGTGATATATGGAGGTTTCGGGGGCTCTGTGATGGATGTTTTGGGGGCTCTGTGATATATGGATGTTTCGGGGGCTCTGTGATATATGGATGTTTCGGGGGCTCTGTGATATATGGAGGTTTCGGGGGCTCTGTGATATATGGAGGTTTCGGGGGCTCTGTGATATATGGAGGTGTCGGGGGCTCTGTGATATATGGAGGTTTCGGGGGTTCTGTAATACATGGATGTTTCGGGGGCTCTGTGATATATGGAGGTGTCGGGGGCTCTGTAATACATGGATGTTTCGGGGGCTCTGTGATATATGGAGGTTTCGGGGGTTCTGTGATATATGGAGGTTTCGGGGGCTCTGTGATATATGGAGGTGTCGGGGGCTCTGTGATATATGGAGGTTTCGGGGGCTATGTGATATATGGAGGTTTCGGGGGCTCTGTGATATATGGAGGTGTCGGGGGCTCTGTGATATATGGAGATTTCGGGGGCTCTGTGATATATGGATGTTTCGGGGGTTCTGTGATATATGGAGGTTTCGGGGGCTCTGTGATATATGGAGGTTTCGGGGGCTCTGTGATGGAGGTTTCGGGGGCTCTGTGATATATGGAGGTTTCGGGGGCTCTGTGATATATGGAGGTTTCGGGGGCTCTGTGATATATGGAGGTTTCGGGGGCTCTGTGATATATGGAGGTTTCGGGGGCTCTGTGATATATGGAGGTGTCGGGGGCTCTGTGATATATGGAGGTGTCGGGGGCTCTGTGATATATGGATGTTTCGGGGGCTCTGTGATATATGGAGGTTTCGGGGGTTCTGTGATATATGGAGGTTTCGGGGGCTCTGTGATATATGGAGGTTTCGGGGGCTCTGTGATATATGGAGGTTTCGGGGGCTCTGTGATGGATGTTTTGGGGGCTCTGTGATGGATGTTTTGGGGGCTCTGTGATATATGGATGTTTCAGGGGCTCTGTGATATATGGAGGTTTCGGGGGCTCTGTGATATATGGAGGTTTCGGGGGCTCTGTGATATATGGAGGTTTCGGGGGCTCTGTGATATATGGAGGTGTCGGGGGCTCTGTGATATATGGAGGTTTCGGGGGTTCTGTAATACATGGATGTTTCGGGGGCTCTGTGATATATGGAGGTGTCGGGGGCTCTGTAATACATGGATGTTTCGGGGGCTCTGTGATATATGGAGGTGTCGGGGGCTCTGTGATATATGGAGGTTTCGGGGGCTATGTGATATATGGAGGTTTCGGGGGCTCTGTGATATATTGAGGTTTCGGGGGCTCTGATATATGGAGGTTTCGGGGGCTCTGTGATATATGGAGGTTTCGGGGGCTCTGTGATATATGGAGGGTTCGGGGGCTCTGTGATATATGGAGGTTTCGGGGGCTCTGTGATATATGGAGGTTTCGGGGGCTCTGTGATATATGGAGGTGTCGGGGGCTCTGTGATATATGGAGGTTTCGGGGGTTCTGTGATATATGGAGGTTTCGGGGGCTCTGTGATATATGGAGGTTTCGGGGGCTCTGTGATATATGGAGGTTTCGGGGGTTCTGTGATATATGGAGGTTTCGGGGGCTCTGTGATATATGGAGGTTTCGGGGGCTCTGTGATATATGGATGTTTCGGGGGCTCTGTGATATATGGAGGTTTCGGGGGCTCTGTGATATATGGAGGTTTCGGGGGTTCTGTGATATATGGAGGTTTCGGGGGCTATGTGATATATGGAGGTTTCGGGGCTCTGTGATATATGGAGGTTTCGGGGGTTCTGTGATATGTGGAGGTTTCGGGGGTTCTGTGATATGTGGAGGTTTCGGGGGCTCTGTGATATATGGAGGTTTCGGGGGCTCTGTGATATATGGAGGTTTCGGGGGCTATGTGATATATGGAGGTTTCGGGGTTCTGTGATTATATGGAGGTTTCGGGGGCTCTGATATATGGAGGTTTCGGGGGTTCTGTGATATATGGATGTTTCGGGGGCTCTGTGATATATGGAGGTTTCGGGGGCTCTGTGATATATGGATGTTTCGGGGGCTCTGTGATGGAGGTTTCGGGGGCTCTGTGATATATGGAGGTTTCGGGGGCTCTGTGATATATGGAGGTTTCGGGGGCTCTGTGATATATGGAGGTTTCGGGGGTTTTGTGATATATGGAGGTTTCGGGGGTTTTGTGATATATGGAGGTTTCGGGGGCTCTGTAATACATGGATGTTTCGGGGGCTCTGTGATATATGGAGGTTTCGGGGGCTCTGTGATATATGGAGGTTTCGGGGGCTCTGTGATATATGGAGGTTTCGGGGGTTTTGTGATATATGGAGGTTTCGGGGGCTCTGTGATATATGGAGGTTTCGGGGGCTCTGTGATGGAGGTTTCGGGGGTTCTGTGATATATGGAGGTTTCGGGGGCTCTGTGATATATGGAGGTTTCGGGGGCTCTGTGATATATGGAGGTTTCGGGGGCTCTGTGATGGAGGTTTCGGGACTCTGTGATATATGGAGGTTTCGGGGGTTCTGTGATATATGGAGGTTTCGGGGGCTCTGTGATATATGGAGGTTTCGGGGGCTCTGTGATATATGGAGGTTTCGGGGGCTCTGTGATATATGGAGGTTTCGGGGGCTCTGTGATATATGGAGGTTTCGGGGGCTCTGTGATATATGGAGGTTTCGGGGGCTCTGTGATATATGGAGGTTTCGGGGGCTCTGTGATATATGGAGGTTTCGGGGGCTCTGTGATATATGGAGGTTTCGGGGGCTCTGTGATATATGGAGGTTTCGGGGGCTCTGTGATATATGGAGGTTTCGGGGGCTCTGTGATATATGGAGGTGTCGGGGGCTCTGTGATATATGGAGATTTCGGGGGCTCTGTGATATATGGATGTTTCGGGGGTTCTGTGATATATGGAGGTTTCGGGGGCTCTGTGATATATGGATGTTTCGGGGGCTCTGTGATATATGGAGGTTTCGGGGGCTCTGTGATATATGGAGGTTTCGGGGGCTCTGTGATATATGGAGGTTTCGGGGGCTCTGTGATATATGGAGGTGTCGGGGGCTCTGTGATATATGGAGGTGTCGGGGGCTCTGTGATATATGGATGTTTCGGGGGCTCTGTGATATATGGAGGTTTCGGGGGTTCTGTGATATATGGAGGTTTCGGGGGCTCTGTGATATATGGAGGTTTCGGGGGCTCTGTGATATATGGAGGTTTCGGGGGCTCTGTGATGGATGTTTTGGGAGCTCTGTGATATATGGATGTTTCGGGGGTTCTGTGATATATGGAGGTTTCGGGGGCTCTGTGATATATGGATGTTTCGGGGGCTCTGTGATATATGGAGGTTTCGGGGGCTCTGTGATATATGGAGGTTTCGGGGGTTCTGTGATATATGGAGGTTTCGGGGGCTCTGTGATGGAGGTTTCGGGACTCTGTGATATATGGAGGTTTCGGGGGCTCTGTGATATATGGAGGTTTCGGGGGCTATGTGATATATGGAGGTTTCGGGGGCTCTGTGATATATGGAGGTTTCGGGGGTTCTGTGATATATGGAGGTTTCGGGGGCTCTGTGATGGATGTTTCGGGGGCTCTGTGATATATGGAGGTTTCGGGGGCTCTGTGATATATGGAGGTTTCGGGGGCTATGTGATATATGGAGGTTTCGGGGGCTCTGTGATATATGGAGGTTTCGGGGGTTCTGTGATATATGGATGTTTCGGGGGCTCTGTGATATATGGAGGTTTCGGGGGCTCTGTGATATATGGAGGTTTCGGGGGCTCTGTGATATATGGAGGTGTCGGGGGCTCTGTGATATATGGAGGTTTCGGGGGCTCTGTGATATATGGAGGTGTCGGGGGCTCTGTAATACATGGATGTTTCGGGGGCTCTGTGATATATGGAGGTTTCGGGGGTTCTGTGATATATGGAGGTTTCGGGGGCTCTGTGATATATGGAGGTGTCGGGGGCTCTGTGATATATGGAGGTTTCGGGGGCTATGTGATATATGGAGGTTTCGGGGGCTCTGTGATATATTGAGGTTTCGGGGGCTATGTGATATATGGAGGTTTCGGGGGCTCTGATATATGGAGGTTTCGGGGGCTCTGTGATATATGGAGGTGTCGGGGGCTCTGTGATATATGGAGATTTCGGGGGCTCTGTGATATATGGATGTTTCGGGGGCTCTGTGATATATGGAGGTTTCGGGGGCTCTGTGATATATGGAGGTTTCGGGGGTTCTGTGATATATGGATGTTTCGGGGGCTCTGTGATGGAGGTTTCGGGGGCTCTGTGATATATGGATGTTTCGGGGGCTCTGTGATATATGGAGGTTTCGGGGGCTCTGTGATATATGGAGGTTTCGGGGGCTCTGTGATATATGGAGGTTTCGGGGGCTCTGTGATATATGGAGGTTTCGGGGGCTCTGTGATATATGGAGGTGTCGGGGGCTCTGTGATATATGGAGGTGTCGGGGGCTCTGTGATATATGGATGTTTCGGGGGCTCTGTGATATATGGAGGTTTCGGGGGTTCTGTGATATATGGAGGTTTCGGGGGCTCTGTGATATATGGAGGTTTCGGGGGCTCTGTGATATATGGAGGTTTCGGGGGCTCTGTGATGGATGTTTCGGGGGCTCTGTGATATATGGATGTTTCGGGGGCTCTGTGATATATGGAGGTTTCGGGGGCTCTGTGATATATGGAGGTTTCGGGGGCTCTGTGATATATGGAGGTTTCGGGGGCTCTGTGATATATGGAGGTGTCGGGGGCTCTGTGATATATGGAGGTGTCGGGGGCTCTGTGATATATGGAGGTTTCGGGGGTTCTGTAATACATGGATGTTTCGGGGGCTCTGTGATATATGGAGGTGTCGGGGGCTCTGTGATATATGGAGGTTTCGGGGGCTATGTGATATATGGAGGTTTCGGGGGCTCTGTGATATATGGAGGTTTCGGGGGCTCTGTGATGGAGGTTTCGGGGGCTCTGTGATGGATGTTTTGGGGGCTCTGTGATGGATGTTTTGGGGGCTCTGTGATATATGGATGTTTCGGGGGCTCTGTGATATATGGAGGTTTCGGGGGCTCTGTGATATATGGAGGTTTCGGGGGCTCTGTGATATATGGAGGTTTCGGGGGCTCTGTGATATATGGAGGTGTCGGGGGCTCTGTGATATATGGAGGTTTCGGGGGTTCTGTAATACATGGATGTTTCGGGGGCTCTGTGATATATGGAGGTGTCGGGGGCTCTGTAATACATGGATGTTTCGGGGGCTCTGTGATATATGGAGGTGTCGGGGGCTCTGTGATATATGGAGGTTTCGGGGGCTATGTGATATATGGAGGTTTCGGGGGCTCTGTGATATATTGAGGTTTCGGGGGCTCTGATATATGGAGGTTTCGGGGGCTCTGTGATATATGGAGGTTTCGGGGGCTATGTGATATATGGAGGTTTCGGGGGTTCTGTGATATATGGAGGTTTCGGGGGTTCTGTGATATATGGAGGTTTCGGGGGCTATGTGATATATGGAGGTTTCGGGGGTTCTGTGATATATGAAGGTTTCGGGGGCTCTGTGATATATGGAGGTTTCGGGGGCTCTGTGATATATGGAGGTTTCGGGGGCTCTGTGATATATGGAGGGTTCGGGGGCTCTGTGATATATGGAGGTTTCGGGGGCTCTGTGATATATGGAGGTTTCGGGGGCTCTGTGATATATGGAGGTGTCGGGGGCTCTGTGATATATGGAGGTTTCGGGGGTTCTGTGATATATGGAGGTTTCGGGGGCTCTGTGATATATGGAGGTTTCGGGGGCTCTGTGATATATGGAGGTTTCGGGGGCTCTGTGATATATGGAGGTTTCGGGGATTCTGTGATATATGGAGGTTTCGGGGGCTCTGTGATATATGGAGGTTTCGGGGGCTCTGTGATATATGGAGGTTTCGGGGGCTCTGTGATATATGGAGGTTTCGGGGGCTCTGTGATATATGGAGGTTTCGGGGGCTCTGTGATACATGGATGTTTCGGGGGCTATGTGATACATGGAGGTTTCGGGGGCTCTGTGATATATGGAGGTTTCGGGGGTTCTGTGATATGTGGAGGTTTCGGGGGTTCTGTGATATGTGGAGGTTTCGGGGGCTCTGTGATATATGGAGGTTTCGGGGGCTCTGTGATATATGGAGGTTTCGGGGGCTATGTGATATATGGAGGTTTCGGGGGTTCTGTGATTATATGGAGGTTTCGGGGGCTCTGATATATGGAGGTTTCGGGGGTTCTGTGATATATGGATGTTTCGGGGGCTCTGTGATATATGGAGGTTTCGGGGGCTCTGTGATATATGGATGTTTCGGGGGCTCTGTGATGGAGGTTTCGGGGGCTCTGTGATATATGGAGGTTTCGGGGGCTCTGTGATATATGGAGGTTTCGGGGGCTCTGTGATATATGGAGGTTTCGGGGGTTTTGTGATATATGGAGGTTTCGGGGGGTTTTGTGATATATGGAGGTTTCGGGGGCTCTGTAATACATGGATGTTTCGGGGGCTCTGTGATATATGGAGGTTTCGGGGGCTCTGTGATATATGGAGGTTTCGGGGGCTCTGTGATATATGGAGGTTTCGGGGGTTTTGTGATATATGGAGGTTTCGGGGGCTCTGTGATATATGGAGGTTTCGGGGGCTCTGTGATGGAGGTTTCGGGGGTTCTGTGATATATGGAGGTTTCGGGGGCTCTGTGATATATGGAGGTTTCGGGGGCTCTGTGATATATGGAGGTTTCGGGGGCTCTGTGATGGAGGTTTCGGGACTCTGTGATATATGGAGGTTTCGGGGTTCTGTGATATATGGAGGTTTCGGGGGCTCTGTGATATATGGAGGTTTCGGGGGCTCTGTGATATATGGAGGTTTCGGGGGCTCTGTGATATATGGAGGTTTCGGGGCTCTGTGATATATGGAGGTTTCGGGGGCTCTGTGATATATGGAGGTTTCGGGGGCTCTGTGATATATGGAGGTTTCGGGGGTTTTGTGATATATGGAGGTTTCGGGGGTTTTGTGATATATGGAGGTTTCGGGGGGCTCTGTAATACATGGAGGTTTCTGGGGCTCTGTGATATATGGAGGTTTCGGGGGCTCTGTGATATATGGAGGTTTCGGGGGCTCTGTGATATATGGAGGTTTCGGGGGCTCTGTGATATATGGAGGTTTCGGGGGTTCTGTGATATATGGAGGTTTCGGGGGCTCTGTGATATATGGAGGTTTCGGGGGCTCTGTGATATATGGAGGTTTCGGGGGTTCTGTGATATATGGAGGTTTCGGGGGTTCTGTGATATATGGAGGTTTCGGGGGTTCTGTGATATATGGAGGTTTCGGGGGTTCTGTGATATATGGAGGTTTCGGGGGCTCTGTGATATATGGAGGTTTCGGGGGTTCTGTGATATATGGAGGTTTCGGGGGCTCTGTGATATATGGAGGTTTCGGGGGCTCTGTGATATATGGAGGTTTCGGGGGTTCTGTGATATATGGAGGTTCGGGGGCTCTGTGATATATGGAGTTTTCGGGGGCTCTGTGATATATGGAGGTTTCGGGGGCTCTGTGATATATGGAGGTTTAGGGGGCTCTGTGATATATGGAGGTTTCGGGGGCTCTGTGATATATGGAGGTTTCGGGAGCTCTGTGATATATGGAGGTTTAGGGGGCTGTGTGATATATGGAGGTTTCGGGGGTTTTGTGATATATGGAGGTTTCGGGGGTTTTGTGATATATGGAGGTTTCGGGGGTTTTGTGATATATGGAGGTTTCGGGGGCTCTGTGATATATGGAGGTTTCGGGGGCTCTGTGATATATGGAGGTTTCGGGGGCTCTGTGATATATGGAGGTTTCGGGGGCTTTGTGATATATGGACGTTTCGGGGGCTCTGTGATATATGGAGGTTTCGGGGGCTCTGTGATATATGGAGGTTTCGGGGGCTCTGATATATGGAGGTTTCGGGGGCTATGTAATATATATGGAGGTTTCGGGGGCTCTGTGATATATGGATGTTTCGGGGGCTCTGTGATATATGGAGGTTTCGGGGGCTCTGTGATATATGGAGGTTTCGGCGGTTCTGTGATATATGGAGGTTTCGGGGGTTCTGTGATATATGGAGGTTTCGGGGGCTCTGTGATATATGGAGGTTTCGGGGGCTCTGTGATATATGGAGGTTTCGGGGGCTCTGTGATATATGGAGGTTTCGGGGGCTCTGTGATATTTGGAGGTTTCGGGGGTTCTGTGATATATGGAGGTTTCGGGGGCTCTGTGATATATGGAGGTTTCGGGGGCTCTGTGATATATGGAGGTTTAGGGGGCTGTGTGATATATGGAGGTTTCGGGGGCTCTGTGATATATGGAGGTTTCGGGGGCTCTGTGATATATGGAGGTTTCGGGGGTTTTGTGATATATGGAGGTTTCGGGGGTTTTGTGATATATGGAGGTTTCGGGGGCTCTGTGATATATGGAGGTTTCGGGGGCTCTGTGATATATGGAGGTTTCGGGGGCTCTGTGATATATGGAGGTTTCGGGGGCTCTGTGATATATGGAGGTTTCGGGGGCTCTGTGATATATGGAGGTTTCGGGGGCTCTGTGATATATGGAGGTTTCGGGGGCTCTGTGATATATGGAGGTTTCGGGGGCTATGTGATATATGGAGGTTTCGGGGACTCTGTGATATATGGAGGTTTCGGGGGCTCTGTGATATATGGAGGTTTCGGGGGCTCTGTGATATATGGAGGTTTCGGGGGTTCTGTGATATATGGAGGTTTCGGGAGCTCTGATATATGGAGGTTTCGGGGGTTCTGTGATATATGGAGGTTTCGGGGGCTCTGTGATATATGGAGGTTTCGGGGGCTCTGTGATATATGGAGGTTTCGGGGGCTCTGTGATATATGGAGGTTTCGGGGGCTATGTGATATATGGAGGTTTCGGGGGCTCTGTGATATATGGAGGTTTCGGGGGCTCTGTGATATATGGAGGTTTCGGGGGCTCTGTGATATATGGAGGTTTCGGGGGCTCTGTGATATATGGAGGTTTCGGGGGCTATGTGATATATGGAGGTTTCGGGGGCTCTGTGATATATGGAGGTTTCGGGGGCTCTGTGATATATGGAGGTTTCGGGGGCTCTGTGATATATGGAGGTTTCGGGGGCTCTGTGATACATGGAGGTTTCGGGGGCTCTGTGATATATGGAGGTTTCGGGGGCTCTGTGATATATGGAGGTTTCGGGGGCTCTGTGATATATGGAGGTTTCGGGGGCTCTGTGATATATAAAGGTTTCGGGGGCTATGTGATATATGGAGGTTTCGGGGGCTCTGTGATATATGGAGGTTTCGGGGGCTATGTGATATATGGAGGTTTCGGGGGCTCTGTGATATATGGAGGTTTCGGGGGCTCTGTGATATATGGAGGTTTCGGGAGCTATGTTATATATGGAGGTTTCGGGGGCTCTGTGATATATGGAGGTTTCGGTGGCTCTGTGATATATGGAGGTTTCGGGGGCTATGTGATATATGGAGGTTTCGGGGGCTATGTGATATATGGAGGTTTCGGTGGCTCTGTGATATATGGAGGTTTCGGGGGCTCTGTGATATATGGAGGTTTCGGGGGTTCTGTGATATATGGAGGTTTCGGGGGCTCTGTGATATATGGAGGTTTCGGGGGTTTTGTGATATATGGAGGTTTCGGGGGCTCTGTGATATATGGAGGTTTCGGGGGCTATGTGATATATGGAGGTTTCGGGGGCTCTGATATATGGAGGTTTCGGGGGCTCTGTGATATATGGAGGTTTAGGGGGCTGTGTGATATATGGAGGTGTCGGGGGTTCTGTGATATATGGAGGTTTCGGGGGTTCTGTGATATATGGAGGTTTCGGGGGCTCTGTGATATATGGAGGTTTCGGGGGTTCTGTGATATATGGAGGTTTCGGGGGCTCTGTGATGGAGGTTTCGGGGGCTCTGTGATGGAGGTTTCGGGGGCTCTGTGATATATGGAGGTTTCGGGGGCTCTGTGATATATGGAGGTTTCGGGGGCTCTGTGATATATGGAGGTTTCGGGGGCTCTGTGATATATGGAGGTTTCGGGGGCTCTGTGATATATGGAGGTTTCGGGGGCTCTGTGATATATGGAGGTTTCGGGGGCTCTGTGATATATGGAGGTGTCGGGGGCTCTGTGATATATGGAGATTTCGGGGGCTCTGTGATATATGGATGTTTCGGGGGTTCTGTGATATATGGAGGTTTCGGGGGCTCTGTGATATATGGAGGTTTCGGGGGTTCTGTGATATATGGATGTTTCGGGGGCTCTGTGATGGAGGTTTCGGGGGCTCTGTGATATATGGATGTTTCGGGGGCTCTGTGATATATGGAGGTTTCGGGGGCTCTGTGATATATGGAGGTTTCGGGGGCTCTGTGATATATGGAGGTTTCGGGGGCTCTGTGATATATGGAGGTTTCGGGGGCTCTGTGATATATGGAGGTGTCGGGGGCTCTGTGATATATGGAGGTGTCGGGGGCTCTGTGATATATGGATGTTTCGGGGGCTCTGTGATATATGGAGGTTTCGGGGGTTCTGTGATATATGGAGGTTTCGGGGGCTCTGTGATATATGGAGGTTTCGGGGGCTCTGTGATGGATGTTTTGGGGGCTCTGTGATATATGGATGTTTCGGGGGCTCTGATATATGGAGGTTTCGGGGGCTCTGTGATATATGGAGGTTTCGGGGGCTCTGTGATATATGGAGGTTTCGGGGGCTCTGTGATATATGGAGGTGTCGGGGGCTCTGTGATATATGGAGGTTTCGGGGGTTCTGTAATACATGGATGTTTCGGGGGCTCTGTGATATATGGAGGTGTCGGGGGCTCTGTAATACATGGATGTTTCGGGGGCTCTGTGATATATGGAGGTTTCGGGGGTTCTGTGATATATGGAGGTTTCGGGGGCTCTGTGATATATGGAGGTGTCGGGGGCTCTGTGATATATGGAGGTTTCGGGGGCTATGTGATATATGGAGGTTTCGGGGGCTCTGTGATATATTGAGGTTTCGGGGGCTATGTGATATATGGAGGTTTCGGGGGCTCTGATATATGGAGGTTTCGGGGGCTCTGTGATATATGGAGGTGTCGGGGGCTCTGTGATATATGGAGATTTCGGGGGCTCTGTGATATATGGATGTTTCGGGGGTTCTGTGATATATGGATGTTTCGGGGGCTCTGTGATGGAGGTTTCGGGGGTTCTGTGATATATGGATGTTTCGGGGGCTCTGTGATGGAGGTTTCGGGGGCTCTGTGATATATGGAGGTTTCGGGGGCTCTGTGATATATGGAGGTTTCGGGGGCTCTGTGATATATGGAGGTTTCGGGGGCTCTGTGATATATGGAGGTGTCGGGGGCTCTGTGATATATGGAGGTGTCGGGGGCTCTGTGATATATGGATGTTTCGGGGGCTCTGTGATATATGGAGGTTTCGGGGGTTCTGTGATATATGGAGGTTTCGGGGGCTCTGTGATATATGGAGGTTTCGGGGGCTCTGTGATATATGGAGGTTTCGGGGGCTCTGTGATGGATGTTTTGGGGGCTCTGTGATATATGGATGTTTCGGGGGCTCTGTGATATATGGAGGTTTCGGGGGCTCTGTGATGGAGGTTTCGGGGGCTCTGTGATATATGGAGGTTTCGGGGGCTCTGTGATATATGGAGGTGTCGGGGGCTCTGTGATATATGGAGGTTTCGGGGGTTCTGTAATACATGGATGTTTCGGGGGCTCTGTGATATATGGAGGTGTCGGGGGCTCTGTAATACATGGATGTTTCGGGGGCTCTGTGATATATGGAGGTGTCGGGGGCTCTGTGATATATGGAGGTTTCGGGGGCTATGTGATATATGGAGGTTTCGGGGGCTCTGTGATATATTGAGGTTTCGGGGGCTCTGATATATGGAGGTTTCGGGGGCTCTGTGATATATGGAGGTTTCGGGGGCTCTGTGATATATGGAGGTTTCGGGGGCTCTGTGATATATGGAGGTTTCGGGGGCTCTGTGATATATGGAGGTTTCGGGGGCTCTGTGATATATGGAGGTTTCGGGGGCTCTGTGATATATGGAGGTGTCGGGGGCTCTGTGATATATGGAGGTTTCGGGGGTTCTGTGATATATGGAGGTTTCGGGGGCTCTGTGATATATGGAGGTTTCGGGGGCTCTGTGATATATGGAGGTTTCGGGGGCTCTGTGATATATGGAGGTTTCGGGGGTTCTGTGATATATGGAGGTTTCGGGGGCTCTGTGATATATGGAGGTTTCGGGGGCTCTGTGATATATGGAGGTTTCGGGGGCTCTGTGATATATGGAGGTTTCGGGGGCTCTGTGATATATGGAGGTTTCGGGGGCTCTGTGATATATGGAGGTTTCGGGGGCTCTGTGATATATGGAGGTTTCGGGGGCTCTGTGATACATGGATGTTTCGGGGGCTATGTGATATATGGAGGTTTCGGGGGCTCTGTGATATATGGAGGTTTCGGGGGTTCTGTGATATGTGGAGGTTTCGGGGGTTCTGTGATATGTGGAGGTTTCGGGGGCTCTGTGATATATGGAGGTTTCGGGGGCTCTGTGATATATGGAGGTTTCGGGGGCTATGTGATATATGGAGGTTTCGGGGGTTCTGTGATTATATGGAGGTTTCGGGGGCTCTGTGATGGATGTTTTGGGGGCTCTGTGATATATGGATGTTTCGGGGGCTCTGTGATATATGATGTTTCGGGGGCTCTGTGATATATGTTGGTTTCGGGGGCTCTGTGATATATGGAGGTTTCGGGGGCTCTGTGATATATGGAGGTGTCGGGGGCTCTGTGATATATGGAGGTTTCGGGGGTTCTGTGATATATGGAGGTTTCGGGGGCTCTGTGATATATGGAGGTTTCGGGGGCTCTGTGATATATGGAGGTTTCGGGGGCTCTGTGATATATGGAGGTTTCGGGGGTTCTGTGATATATGGAGGTTTCGGGGGCTCTGTGATATATGGAGGTTTCGGGGGCTCTGTGATATATGGAGGTTTCGGGGGCTCTGTGATATATGGAGGTTTCGGGGGCTCTGTGATATATGGAGGTTTCGGGGGCTCTGTGATATATGGAGGTTTCGGGGGCTCTGTGATATATGGAGGTTTCGGGGGCTCTGTGATACATGGATGTTTCGGGGGCTATGTGATATATGGAGGTTTCGGGGGCTCTGTGATATATGGAGGTTTCGGGGGTTCTGTGATATGTGGAGGTTTCGGGGGTTCTGTGATATGTGGAGGTTTCGGGGGCTCTGTGATATATGGAGGTTTCGGGGGCTCTGTGATATATGGAGGTTTCGGGGCTATGTGATATATGGAGGTTTCGGGGGTTCTGTGATTATATGGAGGTTTCGGGGGCTCTGTGATGGATGTTTTGGGGGCTCTGTGATATATGGATGTTTCGGGGGCTCTGTGATATATGGATGTTTCGGGGCTCTGTGATATATGTTGGTTTCGGGGGCTCTGTGATATATGGAGGTTTCGGGGGCTCTGTGATATATGGAGGTGTCGGGGGCTCTGTGATATATGGAGGTTTCGGGGGTTCTGTAATACATGGATGTTTCGGGGGCTCTGTGATATATGGAGGTGTCGGGGGCTCTGTAATACATGGATGTTTCGGGGGCTCTGTGATATATGGAGGTTTCGGGGGTTCTGTGATATATGGAGGTTTCGGGGGCTCTGTGATATATGGAGGTGTCGGGGGCTCTGTGATATATGGAGGTTTCGGGGGCTATGTGATATATGGAGGTTTCGGGGGCTCTGATATATGGAGGTTTCGGGGGCTCTGTGATATATGGAGGTTTCGGGGGCTCTGTGATATATGGAGGTTTCGGGGGCTCTGTGATATATGGAGGTTTCGGGGCTCTGTGATATATGGAGGTTTCGGGGGCTCTGATATATGGAGGTTTCGGGGGCTCTGTGATATATGGAGGTGTCGGGGGCTCTGTGATATATGGAGATTTCGGGGGCTCTGTGATATATGGATGTTTCGGGGGTTCTGTGATATATGGAGGTTTCGGGGGCTCTGTGATATATGGAGGTTTCGGGGGCTCTGTGATGGAGGTTTCGGGGGCTCTGTGATATATGGATGTTTCGGGGGCTCTGTGATATATGGAGGTTTCGGGGGCTCTGTGATATATGGAGGTTTCGGGGGCTCTGTGATATATGGAGGTTTCGGGGGCTCTGTGATATATGGAGGTGTCGGGGGCTCTGTGATATATGGAGGTGTCGGGGGCTCTGTGATATATGGATGTTTCGGGGGCTCTGTGATATATGGAGGTTTCGGGGGTTCTGTGATATATGGAGGTTTCGGGGGCTCTGTGATATATGGAGGTTTCGGGGGCTCTGTGATATATGGAGGTTTCGGGGGCTCTGTGATGGATGTTTTGGGGGCTCTGTGATATATGGATGTTTCGGGGGCTCTGTGATATATGGAGGTTTCGGGGGCTCTGTGATATATGGAGGTTTCGGGGGCTCTGTGATATATGGAGGTTTCGGGGGCTCTGTGATATATGGAGGTGTCGGGGGCTCTGTGATATATGGAGGTTTCGGGGGTTCTGTAATACATGGATGTTTCGGGGGCTCTGTGATATATGGAGGTGTCGGGGGCTCTGTAATACATGGATGTTTCGGGGGCTCTGTGATATATGGAGGTGTCGGGGGCTCTGTGATATATGGAGGTTTCGGGGGCTATGTGATATATGGAGGTTTCGGGGGCTCTGTGATATATTGAGGTTTCGGGGGCTCTGATATATGGAGGTTTCGGGGGCTCTGTGATATATGGAGGTTTCGGGGGCTCTGTGATATATGGAGGGTTCGGGGGCTCTGTGATATATGGAGGTTTCGGGGGCTCTGTGATATATGGAGGTTTCGGGGGCTCTGTGATATATGGAGGTGTCGGGGGCTCTGTGATATATGGAGGTTTCGGGGGTTCTGTGATATATGGAGGTTTCGGGGGCTCTGTGATATATGGAGGTTTCGGGGGCTCTGTGATATATGGAGGTTTCGGGGGCTCTGTGATATATGGAGGTTTCGGGGGTTCTGTGATATATGGAGGTTTCGGGGGCTCTGTGATATATGGAGGTTTCGGGGGCTCTGTGATATATGGAGGTTTCGGGGGCTCTGTGATATATGGAGGTTTCGGGGGCTCTGTGATATATGGAGGTTTCGGGGGCTCTGTGATACATGGATGTTTCGGGGGCTATGTGATATATGGAGGTTTCGGGGGCTCTGTGATATATGGAGGTTTCGGGGGCTCTGTGATATATGGAGGTTTCGGGGGTTCTGTGATATATGGAGGTTTCGGGGGCTCTGTGATATATGGAGGTTTCGGGGGTTTTGTGATATATGGAGGTTTCGGGGGTTTTGTGATATATGGAGGTTTCGGGGGTTTTGTGATATATGGAGGTTTCGGGGGTTTTGTGATATATGGAGGTTTCGGGGGTTTTGTGATATATGGAGGTTTCGGGGGCTCTGTGATATATGGATGTTTCGGGGGTTCTGTGATATATGGAGGTTTCGGGGGCTCTGTGATATATGGAGGTTTCGGGGGCTCTGTGATATATGGAGGTTTCGGGGGCTCTGTGATACATGGAGGTTTCGGGGGCTCTGTGATATATGGAGGTTTCGGGGGCTCTGTGATATATGGAGGTTTCGGGGGCTCTGTGATATATGGAGGTTTCGGGGGCTCTGTGATATATAAAGGTTTCGGGGGCTATGTGATATATGGAGGTTTCGGGGGCTCTGTGATATATGGAGGTTTCGGGGGCTATGTGATATATGGAGGTTTCGGGGGCTCTGTGATATATGGAGGTTTCGGGGGCTCTGTGATATATGGAGGTTTCGGGAGCTATGTTATATATGGAGGTTTCGGGGGCTCTGTGATATATGGAGGTTTCGGTGGCTCTGTGATATATGGAGGTTTCGGGGGCTATGTGATATATGGAGGTTTCGGGGGCTATGTGATATATGGAGGTTTCGGTGGCTCTGTGATATATGGAGGTTTCGGGGGCTCTGTGATATATGGAGGTTTCGGGGGTTCTGTGATATATGGAGGTTTCGGGGGCTCTGTGATATATGGAGGTTTCGGGGGTTTTGTGATATATGGAGGTTTCGGGGGCTCTGTGATATATGGAGGTTTCGGGGGCTATGTGATATATGGAGGTTTCGGGGGCTCTGATATATGGAGGTTTCGGGGGCTCTGTGATATATGGAGGTTTAGGGGGCTGTGTGATATATGGAGGTGTCGGGGGTTCTGTGATATATGGAGGTTTCGGGGGTTCTTTGATATATGGAGGTTTCGGGGGCTCTGTGATATATGGAGGTTTCGGGGGTTCTGTGATATATGGAGGTTTCGGGGGCTCTGTGATGGAGGTTTCGGGGGCTCTGTGATATATGGAGGTTTCGGGGGCTCTGTGATATATGGAGGTTTCGGGGGCTCTGTGATATATGGAGGTTTCGGGGGCTGTGATATATGGAGGTTTCGGGGGCTCTGTGATATATGGAGGTTTCGGGGGCTCTGTGATATATGGAGGTTTCGGGGGCTCTGTGATATATGGAGGTTTCGGGGGCTCTGTGATATATGGAGGTGTCGGGGGCTCTGTGATATATGGAGATTTCGGGGGCTCTGTGATATATGGATGTTTCGGGGGTTCTGTGATATATGGAGGTTTCGGGGGCTCTGTGATATATGGAGGTTTCGGGGGTTCTGTGATATATGGATGTTTCGGGGGCTCTGTGATGGAGGTTTCGGGGGCTCTGTGATATATGGATGTTTCGGGGGCTCTGTGATATATGGAGGTTTCGGGGGCTCTGTGATATATGGAGGTTTCGGGGGCTCTGTGATATATGGAGGTTTCGGGGGCTCTGTGATATATGGAGGTGTCGGGGGCTCTGTGATATATGGAGGTGTCGGGGGCTCTGTGATATATGGATGTTTCGGGGGCTCTGTGATATATGGAGGTTTCGGGGGTTCTGTGATATATGGAGGTTTCGGGGGCTCTGTGATATATGGAGGTTTCGGGGGCTCTGTGATGGATGTTTTGGGGGCTCTGTGATATATGGATGTTTCGGGGGCTCTGTGATATATGGAGGTTTCGGGGGCTCTGTGATATATGGAGGTTTCGGGGGCTCTGTGATATATGGAGGTTTCGGGGGCTCTGTGATATATGGAGGTGTCGGGGGCTCTGTGATATATGGAGGTTTCGGGGGTTCTGTAATACATGGATGTTTCGGGGGCTCTGTGATATATGGAGGTGTCGGGGGCTCTGTAATACATGGATGTTTCGGGGGCTCTGTGATATATGGAGGTTTCGGGAGTTCTGTGATATATGGAGGTTTCGGGGGCTCTGTGATATATGGAGGTTTCGGGGGCTCTGTGATATATGGAGGTGTCGGGGGCTCTGTGATATATGGAGGTTTCGGGGGCTATGTGATATATGGAGGTTTCGGGGCTCTGTGATATATTGAGGTTTCGGGGGCTATGTGATATATGGAGGTTTCGGGGGCTCTGATATATGGAGGTTTCGGGGGCTCTGTGATATATGGAGGTGTCGGGGGCTCTGTGATATATGGAGGTTTCGGGGGCTCTGTGATATATGGATGTTTCGGGGGTTCTGTGATATATGGATGTTTCGGGGGCTCTGTGATGGAGGTTTCGGGGGTTCTGTGATATATGGATGTTTCGGGGGCTCTGTGATGGAGGTTTCGGGGGCTCTGTGATATATGGAGGTTTCGGGGGCTCTGTGATATATGGAGGTTTCGGGGGCTCTGTGATATATGGAGGTTTCGGGGGCTCTGTGATATATGGAGGTGTCGGGGGCTCTGTGATATATGGAGGTGTCGGGGGCTCTGTGATATATGGATGTTTCGGGGGCTCTGTGATATATGGAGGTTTCGGGGGTTCTGTGATATATGGAGGTTTCGGGGGCTCTGTGATATATGGAGGTTTCGGGGGCTCTGTGATATATGGAGGTTTCGGGGGCTCTGTGATATATGGAGGTTTCGGGGGCTCTGTGATATATGGAGGTGTCGGGGGCTCTGTGATATATGGAGGTTTCGGGGGCTCTGTGATATATGGAGGTGTCGGGGGCTCTGTGATATATGGAGGTTTCGGGGGCTCTGTGATATATGGAGGTTTCGGGGGTTCTGTGATATATGGAGGTTTCGGGGGTTCTGTGATATATGGAGGTTTCGGGGGTTCTGTGATATATGGAGGTTTCGGGGGCTCTGTGATATATGGAGGTTTCGGGGGTTCTGTGATATATGGAGGTTTCGGGGGCTCTGTGATATATGGAGGTTTCGGGGGCTCTGTGATATATGGAGGTTTCGGGGGTTCTGTGATATATGGAGGTTCGGGGGCTCTGTGATATATGGAGTTTTCGGGGGCTCTGTGATATATGGAGGTTTCGGGGGCTCTGTGATATATGGAGGTTTAGGGGGCTCTGTGATATATGGAGGTTTCGGGGGCTCTGTGATATATGGAGGTTTCGGGAGCTCTGTGATATATGGAGGTTTAGGGGGCTGTGTGATATATGGAGGTTTCGGGGGTTTTGTGATATATGGAGGTTTCGGGGGTTTTGTGATATATGAAGGTTTCGGGGGTTTTGTGATATATGGAGGTTTCGGGGGCTCTGTGATATATGGAGGTTTCGGGGGCTCTGTGATATATGGAGGTTTCGGGGGCTCTGTGATATATGGAGGTTTCGGGGGCTTTGTGATATATGGACGTTTCGGGGGCTCTGTGATATATGGAGGTTTCGGGGGCTCTGTGATATATGGAGGTTTCGGGGGCTCTGATATATGGAGGTTTCGGGGGCTATGTAATATATATGGAGGTTTCGGGGGCTCTGTGATATATGGATGTTTCGGGGGCTCTGTGATATATGGAGGTTTCGGGGGCTCTGTGATATATGGAGGTTTCGGCGGTTCTGTGATATATGGAGGTTTCGGGGGTTCTGTGATATATGGAGGTTTCGGGGGCTCTGTGATATATGGAGGTTTCGGGGGCTCTGTGATATATGGAGGTTTCGGGGGCTCTGTGATATATGGAGGTTTCGGGGGCTCTGTGATATTTGGAGGTTTCGGGGGTTCTGTGATATATGGAGGTTTCGGGGGCTCTGTGATATATGGAGGTTTCGGGGGCTCTGTGATATATGGAGGTTTCGGGGGCTCTGTGATATATGGAGGTTTAGGGGGCTGTGTGATATATGGAGGTTTCGGGGGCTCTGTGATATATGGAGGTTTCGGGGGCTCTGTGATATATGGAGGTTTCGGGGGTTTTGTGATATATGGAGGTTTCGGGGGTTTTGTGATATATGGAGGTTTCGGGGGCTCTGTGATATATGGAGGTTTCGGGGGCTCTGTGATATATGGAGGTTTCGGGGGCTCTGTGATATATGGAGGTTTCGGGGGCTCTGTGATATATGGAGGTTTCGGGGGCTCTGTGATATATGGAGGTTTCGGGGGCTATGTGATATATGGAGGTTTCGGGGACTCTGTGATATATGGAGGTTTCGGGGGCTCTGTGATATATGGAGGTTTCGGGGGCTCTGTGATATATGGAGGTTTCGGGGGTTCTGTGATATATGGAGGTTTCGGGAGCTCTGATATATGGAGGTTTCGGGGGCTCTGTGATATATGGAGGTGTCGGGGGCTCTGTGATATATGGAGGTTTCGGGGGCTCTGTGATATATGGAGGTGTCGGGGGCTCTGTGATATATGGAGGTTTCGGGGGCTCTGTGATATATGGAGGTTTCGGGGGCTATGTGATATATGGAGGTTTCGGGGGCTCTGTGATATATGGAGGTTTCGGGGGCTCTGTGATATATGGAGGTTTCGGGGGCTCTGTGATATATGGAGGTTTCGGGGGCTATGTGATATATGGAGGTTTCGGGGGCTCTGTGATATATGGAGGTTTCGGGGGCTATGTGATATATGGAGGTTTCGGGGGCTCTGTGATATATGGAGGTTTCGGGGGCTCTGTGATATATGGAGGTTTCGGGGGCTCTGTGATATATGGAGGTTTCGGGGGCTCTGTGATATATGGAGGTTTCGGGGGCTCTGTGATATATGGAGGTTTCGGGGCCTCTGTGATATATGGAGGTGTCGGGGGCTCTGTGATACATGGAGGTTTCGGGGGCTCTGTGATACATGGAGGTTTCGGGGGCTCTGTGATATATGGAGGTTTCGGGGGCTCTGTGATATATGGAGGTTTCGGGGGCTCTGTGATATATGGAGGTTTCGGGGGCTCTGTGATATATGGAGGTTTCGGGGGCTCTGTGATATATGGAGGTTTTGGGGGCTCTGTGATAGATTGAGGTTTCGGAGGCTCTGTGATATATGGAGGTTTCGGGGGCTCTGTGATATATGGAGGTTTCGGGGGTTCTGTGATATATGGAGGTTTCGGGGGCTCTGTGATATATGGAGGTTTCGGGGGCTCTGTGATATATGGAGGTTTCGGGGGCTCTGTGATATATGGAGGTTTCGGGGGTTCTGTGATATATGGAGGTTTCGGGGGCTCTGTGATATATGGAGGTTTCGGGGGCTCTGTGATATATGGAGGTTTCGGGGGCTCTGTGATATATGGAGGTTTCGGGGGTTCTGTGATATATGGAGGTTTCGGGGGCTCTGTGATATATGGAGGTTTCGGGGGCTCTGTGATATATGGAGGTTTCGGGGGCTCTGTGATATATGGAGGTTTCGGGGGCTCTGTGATATATGGAGGTTTCGGGGGCTCTGTGATACATGGATGTTTCGGGGGCTATGTGATATATGGAGGTTTCGGGGGCTCTGTGATATATGGAGGTTTCGGGGGCTCTGTGATATATGGAGGTTTCGGGGGTTCTGTGATATATGGAGGTTTCGGGGGCTCTGTGATATATGGAGGTTTCGGGGGTTTTGTGATATATGGAGGTTTCGGGGGTTTTGTGATATATGGAGGTTTCGGGGGTTTTGTGATATATGGAGGTTTCGGGGGTTTTGTGATATATGGAGGTTTCGGGGGTTTTGTGATATATGGAGGTTTCGGGGGCTCTGTGATATATGGATGTTTCGGGGGTTCTGTGATATATGGAGGTTTCGGGGGCTCTGTGATATATGGAGGTTTCGGGGGCTCTGTGATATATGGAGGTTTCGGGGGCTCTGTGATACATGGAGGTTTCGGGGGCTCTGTGATATATGGAGGTTTCGGGGGCTCTGTGATATATGGAGGTTTCGGGGGCTCTGTGATATATGGAGGTTTCGGGGGCTCTGTGATATATAAAGGTTTCGGGGGCTATGTGATATATGGAGGTTTCGGGGGCTCTGTGATATATGGAGGTTTCGGGGGCTATGTGATATATGGAGGTTTCGGGGGCTCTGTGATATATGGAGGTTTCGGGGGCTCTGTGATATATGGAGGTTTCGGGAGCTATGTTATATATGGAGGTTTCGGGGGCTCTGTGATATATGGAGGTTTCGGTGGCTCTGTGATATATGGAGGTTTCGGGGGCTATGTGATATATGGAGGTTTCGGGGGCTATGTGATATATGGAGGTTTCGGTGGCTCTGTGATATATGGAGGTTTCGGGGGCTCTGTGATATATGGAGGTTTCGGGGGTTCTGTGATATATGGAGGTTTCGGGGGCTCTGTGATATATGGAGGTTTCGGGGGTTTTGTGATATATGGAGGTTTCGGGGGCTCTGTGATATATGGAGGTTTCGGGGGCTATGTGATATATGGAGGTTTCGGGGGCTCTGATATATGGAGGTTTCGGGGGCTCTGTGATATATGGAGGTTTAGGGGGCTGTGTGATATATGGAGGTGTCGGGGGTTCTGTGATATATGGAGGTTTCGGGGGTTCTTTGATATATGGAGGTTTCGGGGGCTCTGTGATATATGGAGGTTTCGGGGGTTCTGTGATATATGGAGGTTTCGGGGGCTCTGTGATGGAGGTTTCGGGGGCTCTGTGATATATGGAGGTTTCGGGGGCTCTGTGATATATGGAGGTTTCGGGGGCTCTGTGATATATGGAGGTTTCGGGGGCTGTGATATATGGAGGTTTCGGGGGCTCTGTGATATATGGAGGTTTCGGGGGCTCTGTGATATATGGAGGTTTCGGGGGCTCTGTGATATATGGAGGTTTCGGGGGCTCTGTGATATATGGAGGTGTCGGGGGCTCTGTGATATATGGAGATTTCGGGGGCTCTGTGATATATGGATGTTTCGGGGGTTCTGTGATATATGGAGGTTTCGGGGGCTCTGTGATATATGGAGGTTTCGGGGGTTCTGTGATATATGGATGTTTCGGGGGCTCTGTGATGGAGGTTTCGGGGGCTCTGTGATATATGGATGTTTCGGGGGCTCTGTGATATATGGAGGTTTCGGGGGCTCTGTGATATATGGAGGTTTCGGGGGCTCTGTGATATATGGAGGTTTCGGGGGCTCTGTGATATATGGAGGTGTCGGGGGCTCTGTGATATATGGAGGTGTCGGGGGCTCTGTGATATATGGATGTTTCGGGGGCTCTGTGATATATGGAGGTTTCGGGGGTTCTGTGATATATGGAGGTTTCGGGGGCTCTGTGATATATGGAGGTTTCGGGGGCTCTGTGATGGATGTTTTGGGGGCTCTGTGATATATGGATGTTTCGGGGGCTCTGTGATATATGGAGGTTTCGGGGGCTCTGTGATATATGGAGGTTTCGGGGGCTCTGTGATATATGGAGGTTTCGGGGGCTCTGTGATATATGGAGGTGTCGGGGGCTCTGTGATATATGGAGGTTTCGGGGGTTCTGTAATACATGGATGTTTCGGGGGCTCTGTGATATATGGAGGTGTCGGGGGCTCTGTAATACATGGATGTTTCGGGGGCTCTGTGATATATGGAGGTTTCGGGGGTTCTGTGATATATGGAGGTTTCGGGGGCTCTGTGATATATGGAGGTTTCGGGGGCTCTGTGATATATGGAGGTGTCGGGGGCTCTGTGATATATGGAGGTTTCGGGGGCTATGTGATATATGGAGGTTTCGGGGGCTCTGTGATATATTGAGGTTTCGGGGGCTATGTGATATATGGAGGTTTCGGGGGCTCTGATATATGGAGGTTTCGGGGGCTCTGTGATATATGGAGGTGTCGGGGGCTCTGTGATATATGGAGATTTCGGGGGCTCTGTGATATATGGATGTTTCGGGGGTTCTGTGATATATGGATGTTTCGGGGGCTCTGTGATGGAGGTTTCGGGGGTTCTGTGATATATGGATGTTTCGGGGGCTCTGTGATGGAGGTTTCGGGGGCTCTGTGATATATGGAGGTTTCGGGGGCTCTGTGATATATGGAGGTTTCGGGGGCTCTGTGATATATGGAGGTTTCGGGGGCTCTGTGATATATGGAGGTGTCGGGGGCTCTGTGATATATGGAGGTGTCGGGGGCTCTGTGATATATGGATGTTTCGGGGGCTCTGTGATATATGGAGGTTTCGGGGGTTCTGTGATATATGGAGGTTTCGGGGGCTCTGTGATATATGGAGGTTTCGGGGGCTCTGTGATATATGGAGGTTTCGGGGGCTCTGTGATATATGGAGGTTTCGGGGGCTCTGTGATATATGGAGGTGTCGGGGGCTCTGTGATATATGGAGGTTTCGGGGGCTCTGTGATATATGGAGGTGTCGGGGGCTCTGTGATATATGGAGGTTTCGGGGGCTCTGTGATATATGGAGGTTTCGGGGGTTCTGTGATATATGGAGGTTTCGGGGGTTCTGTGATATATGGAGGTTTCGGGGGTTCTGTGATATATGGAGGTTTCGGGGGCTCTGTGATATATGGAGGTTTCGGGGGTTCTGTGATATATGGAGGTTTCGGGGGCTCTGTGATATATGGAGGTTTCGGGGGCTCTGTGATATATGGAGGTTTCGGGGGTTCTGTGATATATGGAGGTTCGGGGGCTCTGTGATATATGGAGTTTTCGGGGGCTCTGTGATATATGGAGGTTTCGGGGGCTCTGTGATATATGGAGGTTTAGGGGGCTCTGTGATATATGGAGGTTTCGGGGGCTCTGTGATATATGGAGGTTTCGGGAGCTCTGTGATATATGGAGGTTTAGGGGGCTGTGTGATATATGGAGGTTTCGGGGGTTTTGTGATATATGGAGGTTTCGGGGGTTTTGTGATATATGAAGGTTTCGGGGGTTTTGTGATATATGGAGGTTTCGGGGGCTCTGTGATATATGGAGGTTTCGGGGGCTCTGTGATATATGGAGGTTTCGGGGGCTCTGTGATATATGGAGGTTTCGGGGGCTTTGTGATATATGGACGTTTCGGGGGCTCTGTGATATATGGAGGTTTCGGGGGCTCTGTGATATATGGAGGTTTCGGGGGCTCTGATATATGGAGGTTTCGGGGGCTATGTAATATATATGGAGGTTTCGGGGGCTCTGTGATATATGGATGTTTCGGGGGCTCTGTGATATATGGAGGTTTCGGGGGCTCTGTGATATATGGAGGTTTCGGCGGTTCTGTGATATATGGAGGTTTCGGGGGTTCTGTGATATATGGAGGTTTCGGGGGCTCTGTGATATATGGAGGTTTCGGGGGCTCTGTGATATATGGAGGTTTCGGGGGCTCTGTGATATATGGAGGTTTCGGGGGCTCTGTGATATTTGGAGGTTTCGGGGGTTCTGTGATATATGGAGGTTTCGGGGGCTCTGTGATATATGGAGGTTTCGGGGGCTCTGTGATATATGGAGGTTTCGGGGGCTCTGTGATATATGGAGGTTTAGGGGGCTGTGTGATATATGGAGGTTTCGGGGGCTCTGTGATATATGGAGGTTTCGGGGGCTCTGTGATATATGGAGGTTTCGGGGGTTTTGTGATATATGGAGGTTTCGGGGGTTTTGTGATATATGGAGGTTTCGGGGGCTCTGTGATATATGGAGGTTTCGGGGGCTCTGTGATATATGGAGGTTTCGGGGGCTCTGTGATATATGGAGGTTTCGGGGGCTCTGTGATATATGGAGGTTTCGGGGGCTCTGTGATATATGGAGGTTTCGGGGGCTATGTGATATATGGAGGTTTCGGGGACTCTGTGATATATGGAGGTTTCGGGGGCTCTGTGATATATGGAGGTTTCGGGGGCTCTGTGATATATGGAGGTTTCGGGGGTTCTGTGATATATGGAGGTTTCGGGAGCTCTGATATATGGAGGTTTCGGGGGCTCTGTGATATATGGAGGTGTCGGGGGCTCTGTGATATATGGAGGTTTCGGGGGCTCTGTGATATATGGAGGTGTCGGGGGCTCTGTGATATATGGAGGTTTCGGGGGCTCTGTGATATATGGAGGTTTCGGGGGCTATGTGATATATGGAGGTTTCGGGGGCTCTGTGATATATGGAGGTTTCGGGGGCTCTGTGATATATGGAGGTTTCGGGGGCTCTGTGATATATGGAGGTTTCGGGGGCTATGTGATATATGGAGGTTTCGGGGGCTCTGTGATATATGGAGGTTTCGGGGGCTATGTGATATATGGAGGTTTCGGGGGCTCTGTGATATATGGAGGTTTCGGGGGCTCTGTGATATATGGAGGTTTCGGGGGCTCTGTGATATATGGAGGTTTCGGGGGCTCTGTGATATATGGAGGTTTCGGGGGCTCTGTGATATATGGAGGTTTCGGGGGCTCTGTGATATATGGAGGTGTCGGGGGCTCTGTGATACATGGAGGTTTCGGGGGCTCTGTGATACATGGAGGTTTCGGGGGCTCTGTGATATATGGAGGTTTCGGGGGCTCTGTGATATATGGAGGTTTCGGGGGCTCTGTGATATATGGAGGTTTCGGGGGCTCTGTGATATATAAAGGTTTCGGGGGCTATGTGATATATGGAGGTTTCGGGGGCTCTGTGATATATGGAGGTTTCGGGGGCTATGTGATATATGGAGGTTTCGGGGGCTCTGTGATATATGGAGGTTTCGGGGGCTCTGTGATATATGGAGGTTTCGGGAGCTATGTTATATATGGAGGTTTCGGGGGCTCTGTGATATATGGAGGTTTCGGTGGCTCTGTGATATATGGAGGTTTCGGGGGCTATGTGATATATGGAGGTTTCGGGGGCTATGTGATATATGGAGGTTTCGGTGGCTCTGTGATATATGGAGGTTTCGGGGGCTCTGTGATATATGGAGGTTTCGGGGGCTCTGTGATATATGGAGGTTTCGGGGGCTCTGTGATATATGGAGGTTTCGGGGGCTCTGTGATATATGGAGGTTTCGGGGGTTCTGTCATATATGGAGGTTTCGGGGGCTCTGTGATATATGGAGGTTTCGGGGGCTCTGTGATATATGGTGGTTTCGGGGGCTCTGTGATATATGGAGGTTTCGGGGGCTCTGTGATATATGGAGGTTTCGGGGGCTCTGTGATATATGGAGGTTTCGGGGGCTCTGTGATATATGGAGGTTTCGGGGGCTCTGTGATATATGGAGGTTTTGGGGGCTCTGTGATAGATTGAGGTTTCGGAGGCTCTGTGATATATGGAGGTTTCGGGGGCTCTGTGATATATGGAGGTTTCGGGGGTTCTGTGATATATGGAGGTTTCGGGGGCTCTGTGATATATGGAGGTTTCGGGGGCTCTGTGATATATGGAGGTTTCGGGGGCTCTGTGATATATGGAGGTTTCGGGGGCTCTGTGATATATGGAGGTTTCGGGGGCTCTGTGATATATGGAGGTTTCGGGGGCTCTGTGATATATGGAGGTGTCGGGGGCTCTGTGATATATGGAGGTGTCGGGGGCTCTGTGATATATGGATGTTTCGGGGGCTCTGTGATATATGGAGGTTTCGGGGGTTCTGTGATATATGGAGGTTTCGGGGGCTCTGTGATATATGGAGGTTTCGGGGGCTCTGTGATGGATGTTTTGGGGGCTCTGTGATATATGGATGTTTCGGGGGCTCTGTGATATATGGAGGTTTCGGGGGCTCTGTGATATATGGAGGTTTCGGGGGCTCTGTGATATATGGAGGTTTCGGGGGCTCTGTGATATATGGAGGTGTCGGGGGCTCTGTGATATATGGAGGTTTCGGGGGTTCTGTAATACATGGATGTTTCGGGGGCTCTGTGATATATGGAGGTGTCGGGGGCTCTGTAATACATGGATGTTTCGGGGGCTCTGTGATATATGGAGGTTTCGGGAGTTCTGTGATATATGGAGGTTTCGGGGGCTCTGTGATATATGGAGGTTTCGGGGGCTCTGTGATATATGGAGGTGTCGGGGGCTCTGTGATATATGGAGGTTTCGGGGGCTATGTGATATATGGAGGTTTCGGGGCTCTGTGATATATTGAGGTTTCGGGGGCTATGTGATATATGGAGGTTTCGGGGGCTCTGATATATGGAGGTTTCGGGGGCTCTGTGATATATGGAGGTGTCGGGGGCTCTGTGATATATGGAGGTTTCGGGGGCTCTGTGATATATGGATGTTTCGGGGGTTCTGTGATATATGGATGTTTCGGGGGCTCTGTGATGGAGGTTTCGGGGGTTCTGTGATATATGGATGTTTCGGGGGCTCTGTGATGGAGGTTTCGGGGGCTCTGTGATATATGGAGGTTTCGGGGGCTCTGTGATATATGGAGGTTTCGGGGGCTCTGTGATATATGGAGGTTTCGGGGGCTCTGTGATATATGGAGGTGTCGGGGGCTCTGTGATATATGGAGGTGTCGGGGGCTCTGTGATATATGGATGTTTCGGGGGCTCTGTGATATATGGAGGTTTCGGGGGTTCTGTGATATATGGAGGTTTCGGGGGCTCTGTGATATATGGAGGTTTCGGGGGCTCTGTGATATATGGAGGTTTCGGGGGCTCTGTGATATATGGAGGTTTCGGGGGCTCTGTGATATATGGAGGTGTCGGGGGCTCTGTGATATATGGAGGTTTCGGGGGCTCTGTGATATATGGAGGTGTCGGGGGCTCTGTGATATATGGAGGTTTCGGGGGCTCTGTGATATATGGAGGTTTCGGGGGTTCTGTGATATATGGAGGTTTCGGGGGTTCTGTGATATATGGAGGTTTCGGGGGTTCTGTGATATATGGAGGTTTCGGGGGCTCTGTGATATATGGAGGTTTCGGGGGTTCTGTGATATATGGAGGTTTCGGGGGCTCTGTGATATATGGAGGTTTCGGGGGCTCTGTGATATATGGAGGTTTCGGGGGTTCTGTGATATATGGAGGTTCGGGGGCTCTGTGATATATGGAGTTTTCGGGGGCTCTGTGATATATGGAGGTTTCGGGGGCTCTGTGATATATGGAGGTTTAGGGGGCTCTGTGATATATGGAGGTTTCGGGGGCTCTGTGATATATGGAGGTTTCGGGAGCTCTGTGATATATGGAGGTTTAGGGGGCTGTGTGATATATGGAGGTTTCGGGGGTTTTGTGATATATGGAGGTTTCGGGGGTTTTGTGATATATGAAGGTTTCGGGGGTTTTGTGATATATGGAGGTTTCGGGGGCTCTGTGATATATGGAGGTTTCGGGGGCTCTGTGATATATGGAGGTTTCGGGGGCTCTGTGATATATGGAGGTTTCGGGGGCTTTGTGATATATGGACGTTTCGGGGGCTCTGTGATATATGGAGGTTTCGGGGGCTCTGTGATATATGGAGGTTTCGGGGGCTCTGATATATGGAGGTTTCGGGGGCTATGTAATATATATGGAGGTTTCGGGGGCTCTGTGATATATGGATGTTTCGGGGGCTCTGTGATATATGGAGGTTTCGGGGGCTCTGTGATATATGGAGGTTTCGGCGGTTCTGTGATATATGGAGGTTTCGGGGGTTCTGTGATATATGGAGGTTTCGGGGGCTCTGTGATATATGGAGGTTTCGGGGGCTCTGTGATATATGGAGGTTTCGGGGGCTCTGTGATATATGGAGGTTTCGGGGGCTCTGTGATATTTGGAGGTTTCGGGGGTTCTGTGATATATGGAGGTTTCGGGGGCTCTGTGATATATGGAGGTTTCGGGGGCTCTGTGATATATGGAGGTTTCGGGGGCTCTGTGATATATGGAGGTTTAGGGGGCTGTGTGATATATGGAGGTTTCGGGGGCTCTGTGATATATGGAGGTTTCGGGGGCTCTGTGATATATGGAGGTTTCGGGGGTTTTGTGATATATGGAGGTTTCGGGGGTTTTGTGATATATGGAGGTTTCGGGGGCTCTGTGATATATGGAGGTTTCGGGGGCTCTGTGATATATGGAGGTTTCGGGGGCTCTGTGATATATGGAGGTTTCGGGGGCTCTGTGATATATGGAGGTTTCGGGGGCTCTGTGATATATGGAGGTTTCGGGGGCTATGTGATATATGGAGGTTTCGGGGACTCTGTGATATATGGAGGTTTCGGGGGCTCTGTGATATATGGAGGTTTCGGGGGCTCTGTGATATATGGAGGTTTCGGGGGTTCTGTGATATATGGAGGTTTCGGGAGCTCTGATATATGGAGGTTTCGGGGGCTCTGTGATATATGGAGGTGTCGGGGGCTCTGTGATATATGGAGGTTTCGGGGGCTCTGTGATATATGGAGGTGTCGGGGGCTCTGTGATATATGGAGGTTTCGGGGGCTCTGTGATATATGGAGGTTTCGGGGGCTATGTGATATATGGAGGTTTCGGGGGCTCTGTGATATATGGAGGTTTCGGGGGCTCTGTGATATATGGAGGTTTCGGGGGCTCTGTGATATATGGAGGTTTCGGGGGCTATGTGATATATGGAGGTTTCGGGGGCTCTGTGATATATGGAGGTTTCGGGGGCTATGTGATATATGGAGGTTTCGGGGGCTCTGTGATATATGGAGGTTTCGGGGGCTCTGTGATATATGGAGGTTTCGGGGGCTCTGTGATATATGGAGGTTTCGGGGGCTCTGTGATATATGGAGGTTTCGGGGGCTCTGTGATATATGGAGGTTTCGGGGCCTCTGTGATATATGGAGGTGTCGGGGGCTCTGTGATACATGGAGGTTTCGGGGGCTCTGTGATACATGGAGGTTTCGGGGGCTCTGTGATATATGGAGGTTTCGGGGGCTCTGTGATATATGGAGGTTTCGGGGGCTCTGTGATATATGGAGGTTTCGGGGGCTCTGTGATATATGGAGGTTTCGGGGGCTCTGTGATATATGGAGGTTTTGGGGGCTCTGTGATAGATTGAGGTTTCGGAGGCTCTGTGATATATGGAGGTTTCGGGGGCTCTGTGATATATGGAGGTTTCGGGGGTTCTGTGATATATGGAGGTTTCGGGGGCTCTGTGATATATGGAGGTTTCGGGGGCTCTGTGATATATGGAGGTTTCGGGGGCTCTGTGATATATGGAGGTTTCGGGGGTTCTGTGATATATGGAGGTTTCGGGGGCTCTGTGATATATGGAGGTTTCGGGGGCTCTGTGATATATGGAGGTTTCGGGGGCTCTGTGATATATGGAGGTTTCGGGGGTTCTGTGATATATGGAGGTTTCGGGGGCTCTGTGATATATGGAGGTTTCGGGGGCTCTGTGATATATGGAGGTTTCGGGGGCTCTGTGATATATGGAGGTTTCGGGGGCTCTGTGATATATGGAGGTTTCGGGGGCTCTGTGATACATGGATGTTTCGGGGGCTATGTGATATATGGAGGTTTCGGGGGCTCTGTGATATATGGAGGTTTCGGGGGCTCTGTGATATATGGAGGTTTCGGGGGTTCTGTGATATATGGAGGTTTCGGGGGCTCTGTGATATATGGAGGTTTCGGGGGTTTTGTGATATATGGAGGTTTCGGGGGTTTTGTGATATATGGAGGTTTCGGGGGTTTTGTGATATATGGAGGTTTCGGGGGTTTTGTGATATATGGAGGTTTCGGGGGTTTTGTGATATATGGAGGTTTCGGGGGCTCTGTGATATATGGATGTTTCGGGGGTTCTGTGATATATGGAGGTTTCGGGGGCTCTGTGATATATGGAGGTTTCGGGGGCTCTGTGATATATGGAGGTTTCGGGGGCTCTGTGATACATGGAGGTTTCGGGGGCTCTGTGATATATGGAGGTTTCGGGGGCTCTGTGATATATGGAGGTTTCGGGGGCTCTGTGATATATGGAGGTTTCGGGGGCTCTGTGATATATAAAGGTTTCGGGGGCTATGTGATATATGGAGGTTTCGGGGGCTCTGTGATATATGGAGGTTTCGGGGGCTATGTGATATATGGAGGTTTCGGGGGCTCTGTGATATATGGAGGTTTCGGGGGCTCTGTGATATATGGAGGTTTCGGGAGCTATGTTATATATGGAGGTTTCGGGGGCTCTGTGATATATGGAGGTTTCGGTGGCTCTGTGATATATGGAGGTTTCGGGGGCTATGTGATATATGGAGGTTTCGGGGGCTATGTGATATATGGAGGTTTCGGTGGCTCTGTGATATATGGAGGTTTCGGGGGCTCTGTGATATATGGAGGTTTCGGGGGTTCTGTGATATATGGAGGTTTCGGGGGCTCTGTGATATATGGAGGTTTCGGGGGTTTTGTGATATATGGAGGTTTCGGGGGCTCTGTGATATATGGAGGTTTCGGGGGCTATGTGATATATGGAGGTTTCGGGGGCTCTGATATATGGAGGTTTCGGGGGCTCTGTGATATATGGAGGTTTAGGGGGCTGTGTGATATATGGAGGTGTCGGGGGTTCTGTGATATATGGAGGTTTCGGGGGTTCTTTGATATATGGAGGTTTCGGGGGCTCTGTGATATATGGAGGTTTCGGGGGTTCTGTGATATATGGAGGTTTCGGGGGCTCTGTGATGGAGGTTTCGGGGGCTCTGTGATATATGGAGGTTTCGGGGGCTCTGTGATATATGGAGGTTTCGGGGGCTCTGTGATATATGGAGGTTTCGGGGGCTGTGATATATGGAGGTTTCGGGGGCTCTGTGATATATGGAGGTTTCGGGGGCTCTGTGATATATGGAGGTTTCGGGGGCTCTGTGATATATGGAGGTTTCGGGGGCTCTGTGATATATGGAGGTGTCGGGGGCTCTGTGATATATGGAGATTTCGGGGGCTCTGTGATATATGGATGTTTCGGGGGTTCTGTGATATATGGAGGTTTCGGGGGCTCTGTGATATATGGAGGTTTCGGGGGTTCTGTGATATATGGATGTTTCGGGGGCTCTGTGATGGAGGTTTCGGGGGCTCTGTGATATATGGATGTTTCGGGGGCTCTGTGATATATGGAGGTTTCGGGGGCTCTGTGATATATGGAGGTTTCGGGGGCTCTGTGATATATGGAGGTTTCGGGGGCTCTGTGATATATGGAGGTGTCGGGGGCTCTGTGATATATGGAGGTGTCGGGGGCTCTGTGATATATGGATGTTTCGGGGGCTCTGTGATATATGGAGGTTTCGGGGGTTCTGTGATATATGGAGGTTTCGGGGGCTCTGTGATATATGGAGGTTTCGGGGGCTCTGTGATGGATGTTTTGGGGGCTCTGTGATATATGGATGTTTCGGGGGCTCTGTGATATATGGAGGTTTCGGGGGCTCTGTGATATATGGAGGTTTCGGGGGCTCTGTGATATATGGAGGTTTCGGGGGCTCTGTGATATATGGAGGTGTCGGGGGCTCTGTGATATATGGAGGTTTCGGGGTTCTGTAATACATGGATGTTTCGGGGGCTCTGTGATATATGGAGGTGTCGGGGGCTCTGTAATACATGGATGTTTCGGGGGCTCTGTGATATATGGAGGTTTCGGGGGTTCTGTGATATATGGAGGTTTCGGGGGCTCTGTGATATATGGAGGTTTCGGGGGCTCTGTGATATATGGAGGTGTCGGGGGCTCTGTGATATATGGAGGTTTCGGGGGCTATGTGATATATGGAGGTTTCGGGGGCTCTGTGATATATTGAGGTTTCGGGGGCTATGTGATATATGGAGGTTTCGGGGGCTCTGATATATGGAGGTTTCGGGGGCTCTGTGATATATGGAGGTGTCGGGGGCTCTGTGATATATGGAGATTTCGGGGGCTCTGTGATATATGGATGTTTCGGGGGTTCTGTGATATATGGATGTTTCGGGGGCTCTGTGATGGAGGTTTCGGGGGTTCTGTGATATATGGATGTTTCGGGGGCTCTGTGATGGAGGTTTCGGGGGCTCTGTGATATATGGAGGTTTCGGGGGCTCTGTGATATATGGAGGTTTCGGGGGCTCTGTGATATATGGAGGTTTCGGGGGCTCTGTGATATATGGAGGTGTCGGGGGCTCTGTGATATATGGAGGTGTCGGGGGCTCTGTGATATATGGATGTTTCGGGGGCTCTGTGATATATGGAGGTTTCGGGGGTTCTGTGATATATGGAGGTTTCGGGGGCTCTGTGATATATGGAGGTTTCGGGGGCTCTGTGATATATGGAGGTTTCGGGGGCTCTGTGATATATGGAGGTTTCGGGGGCTCTGTGATATATGGAGGTGTCGGGGGCTCTGTGATATATGGAGGTTTCGGGGGCTCTGTGATATATGGAGGTGTCGGGGGCTCTGTGATATATGGAGGTTTCGGGGGCTCTGTGATATATGGAGGTTTCGGGGGTTCTGTGATATATGGAGGTTTCGGGGGTTCTGTGATATATGGAGGTTTCGGGGGTTCTGTGATATATGGAGGTGCTCGGGGGTTCTGTGATATATGGAGGTTTCGGGGGCTCTGTGATATATGGAGGTTTCGGGGGTTCTGTGATATATGGAGGTTTCGGGGGCTCTGTGATATATGGAGGTTTCGGGGGCTCTGTGATATATGGAGGTTTCGGGGGTTCTGTGATATATGGAGGTTCGGGGGCTCTGTGATATATGGAGTTTTCGGGGGCTCTGTGATATATGGAGGTTTCGGGGGCTCTGTGATATATGGAGGTTTAGGGGGCTCTGTGATATATGGAGGTTTCGGGGGCTCTGTGATATATGGAGGTTTCGGGAGCTCTGTGATTATGGAGGTTTCGGGGGTTTTGTGATATATGGAGGTTTCGGGGGTTTTGTGATATATGAAGGTTTCGGGGGTTTTGTGATATATGGAGGTTTCGGGGGCTCTGTGATATATGGAGGTTTCGGGGGCTCTGTGATATATGGAGGTTTCGGGGGCTCTGTGATATATGGAGGTTTCGGGGGCTTTGTGATATATGGACGTTTCGGGGGCTCTGTGATATATGGAGGTTTCGGGGGCTCTGTGATATATGGAGGTTTCGGGGGCTCTGATATATGGAGGTTTCGGGGGCTATGTAATATATATGGAGGTTTCGGGGGCTCTGTGATATATGGATGTTTCGGGGGCTCTGTGATATATGGAGGTTTCGGGGGCTCTGTGATATATGGAGGTTTCGGCGGTTCTGTGATATATGGAGGTTTCGGGGGTTCTGTGATATATGGAGGTTTCGGGGGCTCTGTGATATATGGAGGTTTCGGGGGCTCTGTGATATATGGAGGTTTCGGGGGCTCTGTGATATATGGAGGTTTCGGGGGCTCTGTGATATTTGGAGGTTTCGGGGGTTCTGTGATATATGGAGGTTTCGGGGGCTCTGTGATATATGGAGGTTTCGGGGGCTCTGTGATATATGGAGGTTTCGGGGGCTCTGTGATATATGGAGGTTTAGGGGCTGTGTGATATATGGAGGTTTCGGGGGCTCTGTGATATATGGAGGTTTCGGGGGCTCTGTGATATATGGAGGTTTCGGGGGTTTTGTGATATATGGAGGTTTCGGGGGTTTTGTGATATATGGAGGTTTCGGGGGCTCTGTGATATATGGAGGTTTCGGGGGCTCTGTGATATATGGAGGTTTCGGGGGCTCTGTGATATATGGAGGTTTCGGGGGCTCTGTGATATATGGAGGTTTCGGGGGCTCTGTGATATATGGAGGTTTCGGGGGCTATGTGATATATGGAGGTTTCGGGGACTCTGTGATATATGGAGGTTTCGGGGGCTCTGTGATATATGGAGGTTTCGGGGGCTCTGTGATATATGGAGGTTTCGGGGGTTCTGTGATATATGGAGGTTTCGGGAGCTCTGATATATGGAGGTTTCGGGGGCTCTGTGATATATGGAGGTGTCGGGGGCTCTGTGATATATGGAGGTTTCGGGGGCTCTGTGATATATGGAGGTGTCGGGGGCTCTGTGATATATGGAGGTTTCGGGGGCTCTGTGATATATGGAGGTTTCGGGGGCTATGTGATATATGGAGGTTTCGGGGGCTCTGTGATATATGGAGGTTTCGGGGGCTCTGTGATATATGGAGGTTTCGGGGGCTCTGTGATATATGGAGGTTTCGGGGGCTATGTGATATATGGAGGTTTCGGGGGCTCTGTGATATATGGAGGTTTCGGGGGCTATGTGATATATGGAGGTTTCGGGGGCTCTGTGATATATGGAGGTTTCGGGGGCTCTGTGATATATGGAGGTTTCGGGGGCTCTGTGATATATGGAGGTTTCGGGGGCTCTGTGATATATGGAGGTTTCGGGGGCTCTGTGATATATGGAGGTTTCGGGGGCTCTGTGATATATGGAGGTGTCGGGGGCTCTGTGATACATGGAGGTTTCGGGGGCTCTGTGATACATGGAGGTTTCGGGGGCTCTGTGATATATGGAGGTTTCGGGGGCTCTGTGATATATGGAGGTTTCGGGGGCTCTGTGATATATGGAGGTTTCGGGGGCTCTGTGATATATAAAGGTTTCGGGGGCTATGTGATATATGGAGGTTTCGGGGGCTCTGTGATATATGGAGGTTTCGGGGGCTATGTGATATATGGAGGTTTCGGGGGCTCTGTGATATATGGAGGTTTCGGGGGCTCTGTGATATATGGAGGTTTCGGGAGCTATGTTATATATGGAGGTTTCGGGGGCTCTGTGATATATGGAGGTTTCGGTGGCTCTGTGATATATGGAGGTTTCGGGGGCTATGTGATATATGGAGGTTTCGGGGGCTATGTGATATATGGAGGTTTCGGTGGCTCTGTGATATATGGAGGTTTCGGGGGCTCTGTGATATATGGAGGTTTCGGGGGCTCTGTGATATATGGAGGTTTCGGGGGCTCTGTGATATATGGAGGTTTCGGGGGCTCTGTGATATATGGAGGTTTCGGGGGTTCTGTCATATATGGAGGTTTCGGGGGCTCTGTGATATATGGAGGTTTCGGGGGCTCTGTGATATATGGTGGTTTCGGGGGCTCTGTGATATATGGAGGTTTCGGGGGCTCTGTGATATATGGAGGTTTCGGGGGCTCTGTGATATATGGAGGTTTCGGGGGCTCTGTGATATATGGAGGTTTCGGGGGCTCTGTGATATATGGAGGTTTTGGGGGCTCTGTGATAGATTGAGGTTTCGGAGGCTCTGTGATATATGGAGGTTTCGGGGGCTCTGTGATATATGGAGGTTTCGGGGGTTCTGTGATATATGGAGGTTTCGGGGGCTCTGTGATATATGGAGGTTTCGGGGGCTCTGTGATATATGGAGGTTTCGGGGGCTCTGTGATATATGGAGGTTTCGGGGGCTCTGTGATATATGGAGGTTTCGGGGGCTCTGTGATATATGGAGGTGTTATAATAATACCTGAGTGTTATCTGCCCAGTAATGTTACTACCAGGGTGGGGGTGATATAATAATACCAGTCTGTTATCTGCCCAGTAATGTTACTACCAGGGTGGGGGTGTTATAATAATACCAGTCTGTTATCTGCCCAGTAATGTTACTACCAGGGTGGGGGTGATATAATAATACCTGTGTGTTATCTGCCCAGTAATGTTACTACCAGGGTGGGGGTGATATAATAATACCTGTGTGTTATCTGCCCAGTAATGTTACTACCAGGGTGGGGGTGATATAATAATACCTGTGTGTTATCTGCCCAGTAATGTTACTACCAGGGTGGGGGTGATATAATAATATCTGTGTGTTATCTTCCCAATAATGTTACTACCAGGGTGGGGGTGTTATAATAATACCTGTGTGTTATCTGCCCAGTAATGTTACTACCAGGGTGGGGGTGTTATAATAATACTTGTGTGTTATCTGCCCAGTAATGTTACTACCAGGGTGGGGGTGTTATAATAATACCCGTGTGTTATCTGCCCAGTAATGTTACTACCAGGGTGGGGGTGATATAATAATACCTGTGTGTTATCTGCCCAGTAATGTTACTACCAGGGTGGGGGTGTTATAATAATACCTGTGTGTTATCTGCCCAGTAATGTTACTACCAGGGTGGGGGTGATATAATAATACCTGTGTGTTATCTGCCCAGTAATGTTACTACCAGGGTGGGGGTGATATAATAATACCCGAGTGTTATCTGCCCAGTAATGTTACTATCAGGGTGGGGGTGATATAATAATACCTGTGTGTTATCTGCCCAGTAATGTTGCTACCAGGGTGGGGGTGTTATAATAATACCCGTGTGTTATCTGCCTAGTAATGTTACTATCAGGGTGGGGGTGATATAATAATACTTGTGTGTTATCTGCCCAGTAATGTTACTACCAGGGTGGGGGTGATATAATAATACCTGTGTGTTATCTGCCCAGTAATGTTACTACCAGGGTGGGGGTGATATAATAATATCTGTGTGTTATCTGCCCAGTAATGTTACTACCAGGGTGGGGGTGATATAATAATATCTGTGTTTTATCTGCCCAATAATGTTACTACCAGGGTGAGGGTGTTATAATAATACC